>NW_023505123.1:39255-59282 GCF_004664715.2 Peromyscus leucopus | reverse complement strand
CGAGCTCCTCACCAAGCCTTAAAGAATGTCACTTGGGCTATACTTTATGTCACCGTGACAGATCAACATGGAATTCCAGTTGGAAATATACAAGATATCCTCAGAAATGGTAAATAACTCTGCTTTGCTACTAGAAAAAAATATTGATCTGTCATAAGAGGAAAATCACGAAAATTCTTGATTTCCATCCCTGAGTCTCAAACAGTGTAGTGAAAATTGTGGAGTAAATAAATTCTAATTTTACTTTGTGTATCCTGTGTTTCACAGACACCTGTCTGCAATGAAGATATGGATTTGGTAAGTGGAATGTGAATAAACTCCTTTCCTCCTGAGACTGAGTCCTTTTAGGTTAAATCAACCATTTTATCAAAAATATTCCACTGGGGAGAAATGGGATCAAAATACATTGTGTTAAAGTTTTGAAATAATAGTTTTAGGTTGAATCAATCATTTTGTCAAAAATACTCCACTGGGAGAAATGGGATCAAAATATACTGTGTTAAAAGTTTTAAAATAATACAAAGAGGAAGAAACAAATCTCAAACCTTGGTAAAAACCATAAAAATATGCCTGAAAATGGTCCTTCAATATCCCTAGTTACAGAGTTCTACTGCCTTTTTCACTTTTTATGTCTGTGTTTCAAATAGAAAAAAATGAAGCTAACTTAGGACACATAGCACATAGTCCATTTTTTTCAGGTAAAGTAAGTAATTTTAGTAAATCAATGAAGCATTAAATATGATGTGATGATCTTCACTCAGTCACACATTCCTGTATATGCTATAAAACATAATATATTTATTGTTATTTAATGTATTTTCATTGATGTCCGTAATTATACAGGATACAAAACTGAGCCAACTTGCTACGTATTTGTCCATGGCATCAAAATCACAAATTAGAAGTTGCATCCATCATTCATTCCCAATGGTCTAAGGACTTGCTTCTGTAGTTCAGATCCTTAATCCAGTGCTTTATCTCAAATTTCTGCCCTTGACATGTTTATTCCATGCTCTTTATCTGTCATTCAGTGAAGAAAGTTCTTCTCCTGCCATAAACATTTATATAAAGTTATTTATCACGAAATCTACTTAGTATTAAATAGGAATCTTCAATATGGGACTCATTTTTATGTAAGTGTGAGTGTAGGGTGCATACGTATGTGTGTGAAATATGTGTCTAGAATCTCCTAAGTCATGGGCTGGTGACTAGGAGGACAGTTCTTGTTATGAAGACTTTTCCTGTGGACGAGACCTCACATCCCTTCAGAAAAATATGATTTTCTAACACAAACATGAGGCCAACGTTGTACCACCCAGCGCGTCTCGTCAGGGGATTTGTATATCAGCATGCAGGGACAAGTAAGACCACTGAGTTCCTTTCTACAGTAAGGAAAGTGCTTTCTCGAGTACTTTGTTCAACCTTCTAGGTTGATGGCATCTCGTCACCACAGTGTGGATAAACTTTCTTCCACTCTCCTTTGTTTAGGGTCAATACCTTCTCACCCTGCCTCCCAGAATCTCTCTAATTCTGCTTAAAATTTTAATTTAAAAATTTTAAAATTCTCCCACTCTGCTTTCATACTACCATCCCTGTTCACTGAATAGTTTGGGGTAATGAATGGTGGTAGACTTTCATAAATACTCCTTCTATGCTCATCTTGTTTGTTCATTCACCAGCAGACCTTTCGTTTTCCCCTCCCAGTTTGGTATTTCAACACTGACCTCACCTCAGTCAACGAACGTATGCTGTGGGATGTTAATGTATGTCCTGTGGGAGCCCTTCTTGGATTCCTTGTGGCGTTACCCAGCTGGTCTGCATAGAGGATGACTAGGACCATGGGCCTGAGTGCAGGTGTCTGAGATGGTCTGCACTTGGCTGTACTGGGGGATGGTCTGTATGTCAAGTTGCTCTGATTGGTCAATAAATGAAACCTGATTGGTTGTGGCTAGGTAGGAAGTATAGGCGGGACTAACAGAGAGGAGAAATAAAAGAACAGGAAGGCAGGAGTCACTGCCAGCCACTGCCAGGACAAGCAGCATGTGAAGATGCTGGTAAGCCACGAGCCACGTGGCAAGGTATAGATTTGTAGAAATGGGTTACTTTGAGATATAAGAACAGTTAACAAGAAGCCTGCCACGGCCATACAGTTTGTAAGCAATATAAGTCTCTGTGTTTACTTGGTTGGGTCTGAGTGACTGTGGGACTGGGGGGTGACAGAGGTTTGTCCTGACTGTGGGCAAGGCAGGAAAACTCCAGCTACAAACGTATGTATTCTTCAACACTATCAACATTTCATTATTTGTAAATCTCTTATGTAATCTGTAGCAGAGAAAAATAATCAAAGTAGGGCTGGAACAATGGCTCAGTTGTTACGACGAGCACTGGCTGATCTTCCAGAGGTCCTGAGTTCAATTCCCAGCACCCACATGGTGGCTCACAACCATCTGTAATAAAATCTGGCGCTCTCTTCTGGTCTTCAGGCATACATGCAGTCAGAACTCTGTATACATAACAAATAAATAAATCTTAAATAAAATAATTATCAAAGTGATGAGGGAACTGTGGAGAACATCCAGGGATTAAGAGCACCTGTTGCCCTCACAAAGGACCTCTGCAGAGTCTTCACAACCCAAATTCGTTGAAACACAACCGTGTTTCTCATCAGTAAAAGAAGGTTTTGAAACTCTCTGCAGGCTTTCATTACCATGGCACGTGTGTCATGGATGTACAGACAACACATGCACATGTGAACCAATATGGAAAGAATAAAAATCCTAAAAACTTGACAAAAGTCAAGGAAAATACTATTAAAAAAATCCACAATTTGCTAAATCAAAATGTATGAAGTGTCCTGCTAGTCACTGTTCACACAAGGATAATGGTAAACTTGGAGTCCGTGTTAAAATAAATTTTCCATAATCAGAATGTACCCTTTTCCTTGTTTCTATCCATCCTGTGTGTTAAAATATTTCCATAATCACCATTCACACTGGAACAGCATCCTCAATGGCTTGGGTTCGACTTCACACAGAGAAGTGACCTGACGGGGAGCAGAGGGAGCCTTGTTTGAGGAAAGGCCTCCATGAAATCCAGCCATAGGACAGTTTCTCCTTTAGTCATCCACAGGGAAGGAGGGCCTGGTCCATGGTGGGTGCTGCCGTAACTGGGCTGGGTGGTCCTGGGTTCTATAAGAAACAGGCTGAGCCAGCCATGGGTAGCAAGCCAGTGAGAGATCCTGCACTGTGTGAGAAAAATGAAACAAATAAGCAAACAAACAATAAACTAACTAATTAAATAAAACAAACAAACAATAAACTAACTAACTAAATAAAACAAACAATAAACTAAATAACTAAATAAATAAAACAAAGAAACAAACAAATAATAAACTAAATAAATAAAAGAAACAATGAACTAACTAAATAAAAAAATAAATAAAACAAAGAAACAAACAATAAACTAATTAAATAAATAAATAAAACAAACAAATAGTAAACTAAATAAATAAAACAAAAAATAATAAACTAGCTAACTAAATAAATAAAATAAACAAACAATAAACTAAATAAGTAAATAAATAAATAAAACAAACAAACAAACAATAAACTAATTAAATAAATAAATAAAACAAACAACTAAACAATAAACTAACTAAATAAATAAATAAAACAAACAAAAATAAACTAACTAAATAAAACAAACAAACAATGAATTAACTAACTAAAAGAAACAAACAAATAATAAACTAACTAAAAAATAATAATACAAACAATGAACTAATTAACTAGCTAACTAAAACAAAGAAACAAACAATAAATAACTAATTAAAAAATAAATAAAAGAAACAAATAATAAAGTAACTAACTAGATAAATAAAACAAACAAACAAATAATAAACTAAGTAACTAAATAAATAATACAAACAAACAATAAACTAAATAAATAAAACTAACAAACAAACAAATAATAAAGTAACTAAATAAATAAATAAAACAAACAAACAAATAATAAGCTAACTAAATAAAACATACAAACAGTGAAGTAACTAACTAAAACAGAGACACAAATAATAAACTAACTAATGAAATAAATAAATAAAACTAACAAATAATAAAATAACTAAATAAATAAAACAAAAAAGTAAACTAACTAAATAAAACAACCAAACCAATAATAAGCTAACTAACTAAATAAAACAAACAAACAATAAACTAACTAAACAAATAAATCAAACAAATAATAAACTAAATAAATAAATAAATAAAACAAAAAAATAATAAACTAACTAAATAAATTAAACAAACAAATAATAAACTAACTAACTAAACAAACAAACAAACAAATAATAAACTAAATAAATAAATAAAGCAAATAATAAACTAGCTAACTAAATAAAACAAACAAATAATAAACTAGCTAAATAAATAAACAAATAATAAACTAATTAAATAAATAAAACAAAGAAACAAACAAACAATGAATTAACCACATAAATAAATAAAACAAATAATAAACTAGCTAAAACAGACAACCAATAAACTAACTCACTAACTAAATAAAACAAATAATAAACTAACTAAATAAATAAAACAAACAAATAGTAAACTAACTAACTAAAACAAACAAACAATAAACTAACTAAATAAAACAAACAAATAATAAACTAACTAAATAAATAAAGCAAACAAGTAGTAAACTAGCTAAATAAAACAAATAGTAAACTAACTAAATAACTAAAACAAACAAATAATAAATTAAATAAATAAATAAAGCAAACAATTAATAAACTAGCTAACTAAATAAAACAAATAATAAACTAGCTAAATAAATAAATAATAAACTAATTAAATAAATAAAACAAACAGACAAACAAATAATAAACTAATTAATTAAATAAATAAAACAACAAACAAAGAATAAACTAACTAAAACAAACAAACAAATAATAAACCAGCTAACTAAGTAAATAAATGAATAAAGCAAACAAAGAATAAACTAATTAGCTAAAACAAACAAACAAGCAAACAAATAACAAAATAGATAACTAAATAACACAAACAAAGAAATAATAAACTAACTAAAACAAATAAACAAATAATAAACTAAATAAAACAAACAAATGAATAATAAACTAACTAACTAAAACAAACAAACACACAAACAACAAACCTACTAAATAACACAAACAAACAAACAAATAATAAAATAAATAAATAAAACAAACAAATAATAAACTAACTAAATAAAAGCAACAATTAATAAACTAACTAAAACAAACAAATAACAAACTGACTAATAACAGAAACAAACAAGCAAATAGTAAACTTACTAAATAAATCAAACAAACAAATAATAAACTAACTAAATATATAAAACAAACAAATAACAAACTAACTAACTAAATAAAACAAAAATCAAACAAACAATAAACTAACTAAAGCAAACAAACAAGAAACTAACTAAATAACCCAAACAAACAAACAAATAATTAACTAACTAACTAAAACAAACAAACAATAAAGTAAATAAATAAAACAAACAAACAATAAACTAACTCACTAAAACAAACAAACAAATAATAGACTAACTAACTGACTAACTAGAAAAATTTCTCATCATGTACACGTCAGACGTGAGTCCATCAAGTGTGAAGTCCCCGGGGAACCCACAACGCCGACCTGAACTCCACATCTCGTTTTACAAATCAAAATATCGCGATGATGGAAAGAATCTGGAAAGAGACGGGGGGAGGGGACGCGGTGTTTCTCTCAGTAAGGATCCTGACGTGCAAAGCCGCGTGCCTAACAACACGTGGACCCCAGAAATTAGGGTGAGTAGGTTAGAAAATCGAAGTGTGTGTGTGTATATGTGTGTGTGCATGCATGTGTGTGTGTGCATTTGGATGTGCGTGAATATGTGTGTGTGATTGTGTGTATGGTGTGTGTCTGGTGTATGTGTGTGTGCATGGTGTGTGCATGTGTGTGTGTATGTTTTTGTGTGTGTATGTGTGTGTATATATATGTATATGTGTATTTGTATATATATGTGTATGTGGTATATGTGTGTTTGTGTGTGTGTGTCTGTGTGTCTGTGTATGTGTGCTTGTATGTGCGTGTGTATATATGTGTGTGTGGTGTATGTGTATGAGTATATATATGTGTGTGTGTGTATGTATGTGTCTGTGTGTGTATATGTGTATGTGTATGTTTGTGTGTCTGGTGTGTGTCTGGTGTATGTGTGTGTATGGTGTGTGTATATGTGTATGTGCGTGTATGTGTATGTATGTGTGTCTGTATGTGTGTGTATATATATATATGTGTGTGGTGTATGTGTGTATGTGTGTATATGTATGTTTCTGTGTGTATTTGTATGTGTTTTTGTGTGTATTGTGTGTGTCTGGTGTATGTGTGTGTGTATGGTATGTGTGCATTAGTGTGTGTGCATGTGTATGTGTGTATATGTATGTGTTGCATGTGTGTGTGTGCGAGTACATGCGAGTGTGTGTGCATGTGTGTGTTTTGACTGACTAACAAAGAGTTGGTGGATCTCAGAGGAACTGGCGGGAACGTGAACACGGTCCAGGGCCACAGAATAAAATTCTAGAGAAATGAAAAAAAAAAAAAAAACACATTTGAGAAAAGAAGAGAAAAATGAAAAAAATGATTTGAGAAAAGAAGAGAAAAATGAAAAAAACTGATTTGGGAGAAGAGAAGAAAAATGAAAAAAAAACTGATTTGGGAAAAATGAAAAACACTGATTTGAGAATAGAAGAGAAAAAGGAAAAAACTGATTTGAGAAAAGAAGAGAAAATGAAAAACACTGATTTGAGAATAGACGAGAAAAAGGAAAAAACTGATTTGAGAAAAGAAGAGAAAGATAAAAAACTGGTTTGAGAGAAGAAGAGATAAATGAAAAAAAGTGGTTTGAGAAAAGAAAAAAAATGATGAAAACCCTTGACTTCCATGTCTAGGACTTTAAAAATTGAAATAAAAATGAGTGATGATTAAATAAATTACGTTTTTATTTTGTATATCGTCTATTTCACAGACTCCTGTCCTCAATGAAGATATTCGTCTGGTGAGTGGAGAGTTAATAAAGCTCCTTGCCTGTTTAAATTCGAGTAGGTTTTGAACAAATTAATTATTTTATCAAAAATACTCAATTTGGAGAAATATGCTCAAAATATAAAAACTTTAAAAAAACATTTAAAATAATACAAATAAGAAGAAACATCTTTCCATTATTTATTTATTTATTTGGTATGGGTTTCAAATAGAAAAAAGATTCATGTAAGGCATGTGATCATTTATTTTCCAGGTAAAGTGGATAAATTTAGGAGGACAATAAATGACTAAATAGGACTAGCATTATGCTAAGTCCTGAAGGTGGTGCACTGAATTGAGATTAAATAAAATGTAAAGTGGATTTGCATCTTTCCAACTTGCATATACATCATTCTACATGACTTACTACTTTTATATTAAAAAGAAATGCAACCACAAGCACTGAGAAAATAAGGTTCCTGATACTAAGATCCTGAAAAGGAAGCATTAAATCCACTTGCTTGTCTTTAGAAGGAATCTGAATAATGAGATTTCGGGGTGAGAAATCCACCATTCTACACACTGTCGTCCATCTCATGCTCTTGTGTATTCCATACAGCATGACGTCTTTATTACAATGTAATATATTTTTTTTATTGATGCTCCAAATAATACGGGTGACAAGACGGAGCCTACTTGCTCCATATTTGCTCATGGCATCAAAATCACCAATTCAAAGTTGTACCATTTTTCTCTCCTGGTGGTCTGATCACCTTTCCTGTGTTGTTCAAATCCTGAACTTAGTCCTTGCACTCAAATTTCCTCCCTTGCGTATTTGGAGCAGTTTTCTTTCTCTATGGTTCATTGAATAAAGATCTTCTTCATCTTTTAATTTTTTAGGGTTTTTTTTGAAACAGGGTTTCTATGAGTAGTTTTGGTGCCTGTCCTGGATCTTGCTCTGTGGACCAGGCAGGTCTTGAACTCACAGTGATCTGCCTGGCTCTGCCTCCTGAGAGTTGGGATTAAAGGCGTGTGCCACCACCGCCAGGCTGAATAAAGTTTTTCTGCTGGAATGAGTGTTTAAATAAAATTATTTATTTTTGCATCTACCTAGTATTAAATAGAAACCCCCACTATGGCCGCGACATGTGCTAATGAGGGGTATTCTCTGTCTTCATGGTGATTAGGGGTGTGGTATACTAGTGAGGCATCTCCTCAGTCTTAATGATGATTAGGGGCTTGGCATATGCTACAGGGGTATGCTCTGTGCATGGTGGATAGGGGTGTGGTGTATGCAAATGAGGGGTATCCTCTGTCTTCATAATTTTTGGGGGCATGGTGCATACTAATTAGGTTCTCCTCTGTCTTCGCAGTGATTGGGGGCCTGGGATATGCTAATGAGGGGTGTGCTCTGTGTATGAAAATCAGGGGCCTGGTATATCCTGATGAGGGGTCTCCTCTGTGGATGATTATTAGGGGCGTGGCATATGATAATGAGGGATGTGCTCTCTTCGTGGTGGATAGGGGCATGGTGTATGCTAATGAGGGGTCTCCTCTGTGCATGATGATTAGAGACGTGGCATATGATAATGAGGGGTTTCGTCTGTGTATGATGATTAGGGGTGTGTCATACACTAATGAGGGTTGTCCTCTGTGTACGATAATTAGGGGCATGGCATAAGATAATGAGAGGTGTCCTCTGTGCATGGTGGTTATGACCCTGTGCATGGTGGTTAGGGGCGTGGCATATGCTAATGAGTGGTGTGTTCTGTGCATGGTGCATAGGGACATGGTGAATGCAAATGAGGGGTCTCCTCTGTCTTCATGATTATTGGGGTCATGGTGTATTCTAATAAGGTTCTCCTCTGTCTTCATGGTGATTGGGGGCCTGGGATATGCTAATGAGGGGTGTGCTCTGTTTATGATAATCAGGGGCCTGGTGTATGGTGATGAGGGGTCTCCTCTCTGTATGATGATTAGGGGTGTGTCATATACTAATGAGGGGTCTCCTCTCTGTATGATAATTAAGGGCATGGCCTATAATAATGAGAGGTGTCCTCTGTGCATGGTGGTTATGACTCTGTGCATGGTGCTTAGGGACATGGCATATGCTAATGAGGGGTCTCTTCTGTGCACGATAATTGGGGCGTGACATATGCTAATGAGGGGTATCCTTTGTGCATGATGATTAGAGACGTGGCGTATGATAATGAGGGGTCTCCTCTGTGTATGATGATTAGGGGTGTGAGGTGTCCTCTGTGTATGATAATTAGGGGCATGGACTATGATAATGAGGGGTGTCCTCTATGCATGGTGGTTACAACTCTGTGCATGGTGGTTAGGGACGTGGCATATGCTAATGAGGGGTCTCTTCATTCTTTCACCATTGACTAAAAAGAACATTCAATCTTTTGCCAAAGGTTAAGAAATTTCATAACCTAACTATAACATTATTTCGTGGCTACTTATTAACTATAATATTGCAGCTCTTCTGAATTGTTAATATCAATAACTGATGGCGAGGAAACTTTATATATGACCCCTCTTGGGTTCATGGTTCACACTTTGAGAATGGGTATTGATGTATCCAACCGTCTTATTAAATAAGAAACACAGAAACAATGTAAAAGAGAAAGCCGAGAGGTCAGAGCTCAGAGCTAAAATCTCACCCTTCCTCCTGCTGTCCCAGCTTCGCGAAAAGAGACCTACTTCCTGTCGGTTTGTTTTTTTATAGTATGTTGTTCTGCCTTCTCATTGGTTGTAAACACAAACACATGACTGCCTCCTCACTGTCTGAATGTACAGTCCCCTAGGTCTTAAAGGCATATGTCTCCAATGCTGGCTATATCCCTGAACACACAGATATCTTATGGGATTAAAGGCGTGTGCCACCACCACCACACTCTTGCTATGGCTCTAATAGCTCTGACCCTGAACACACAGACATCTATGGGATTAAAGGCGTGTGCCACCACCGCCACACTCTTGCTATGGCTCTAATAGCTCTGACCCCCGGACAACTTTATTTATTAACATACAATCAAAATAATAATTCAGTACAATTAGATTACCACCACAATGTAGTGTCTATTTTAATTTATAATGAGTTTTATTTGGCCCCAGAATCAACATGTAATTGGCATAGCATCAAGTGTCAGACATGGCAGCTAAATTGAGAGCTCACATCCTTAAGTTTCATCATGAAGCAGAGAGTGGGAACTGAAAATGATGGGTGGATGTAAATTATCAAATCCTACCCCCAGACACATATTTCATCAGCAGAACAGCATTTCCTAAACCTTCACAAATGATACCACCAACTGAAAATGATTTTTTCGACTTCAAGTTCACATGCTTGCTTTCTGTTATATGAACCAATTCACAATGAAAAAAATCTCTGTAAACCTTTAAATGTCTCAAAATCTGTGTTACAGCAATGCATGCTTACAAATAAAAAATTTTCATCAATGACAAATTTTTTTTTTGAAGAGTTGTTTTAATTTTAATTATGTGATATCAGTACATGTTTTTTGGGGTTATTTGAATTTGCTTGCTAGTTTCTGAAAATGTTAGGCTCTCGGATCTTCTTGTAGGAAGAACTAAAAGAAGTTGTCAAAAAAAGGTCTTATTACAGGGGGTGAACTTTCCTTAACTGTCCATCCATGTCTCTAGATGTGAAAATATTTTAAATCCTATTTATATCAAGTTAAAGTCAGGAAATAGGGACAAACTCAAACAAGAGAAAAAAATTATTCACGTAAACAACTCGGTACTGATTTTAGATATCACAGTTGTATTCAGCTTAAAGAAAAAAATCTTATTCATTTTCTTTTCATCATAGGCTTGAAGGAAGTAAATTAGTTATTATGTCTAGTCAAGACTGATGGGGGAGATCAGTGCATTTTTATTTCTATTTTGAATCATTTGAAGTGGATAACAAAGTGTGTTATACGTATGGCATATTCATTTAGCTAAATTTATTTTTGTGGTCTTTATATTTCTTTTGTGACTTTTGTTCATCTTCTATTGTGTTTTTACTTAGTGATGAGTATTTTTTCTTCTGTAATACATAGAATGGAAAATCTATCATCTTACCAGTCTATTGTTTATTTAAATACCAGGCAGTGTATGATCATACTTTCGGAGTAAGAGTGTCTGTGAAAAGGGTGGTGGGTTGTGGTGTTTGGTTTTGATTTCATGTTTTCACAAATTTCCTTGAGATTTTGTTGTTGATATTAAGCCTGGCATTGATTTCAGTAATGATTCAAGAATACATTTGAACTCATGGTCCTCATGTTTCTACCTCCAGAGTAGTCTAAGAGTAGATAATCTACTCCCAATGTGTGCTGTTTTGTAATACAACAATGTTAATTTTAAAATGCTTAATATATAAGAATATAAGAAACATTAAACACTTTATGTGTTTATTCAAAGCCGTATTTTCATGTATCTGGTTGAAATGTAATAAAGTAGAATAATCAGCAATCAGTTGTTTATCTTACATCATCATTACAGAGCTGTTGTGAGCAGCTTGAGGGGACCAGGATACCTCACTCGCCAGGGCTGAACTGTCCCCTTGCAATTCCAGCCATCAGAGCTGTGCTAAGCAGCTCCAGGTGTCCAGGACACCATCAGGGCAGAGCTGCTCTTCTGAGCAGCTTGAGGAGTGTGGGGTACCTTGCTCTCCAGGGCTAAATTGTCTCCTTGCAGTTCCCACCATCAGAGCTGTCTTAAGCAGCTCAAGGTGCTTCCTGACTCGCAGGTAGTCAGGAAACCTTTTCCGCAGAGTTGTTGAAACACATTTACCTACATCGTTGTTGCCAAAACCCAGGACCAAAACCAAAGAATGGCATAAAATTTACTTACAGCTATTCTGAGTCTACTCCAGCAGAGGCAGGTTGTCTAGATGATGGCAGTTGAAGGTGCATGAGCTCTCTCAGAGTGTTTGCTGAAATACCTGTCTAAGAATTTACTTAGGATCTACTCAACAGGTGTGTACCCTCCAGAATCTGTGAAGATATTTCTCCTGTATTCAAAAACAAATTCTCCATGATCATACCTGTGACAATGGAGACGAAAATAACATCATGAACAGTTTTGAGAATGGGACTCAACATCATGACAGATTTATAAACTCCCCAAAGGAATATCTATGTGTCACTAAAATAAGTACACTGGCAGAACTATAATGCTCAAAGTGGTGCTCCCAATTTTCACCAAGGTATCACCTGAGAACTGTGACATAGGGAACTCCTCATATCCAACCACAAATCCCTGATTGCAGGAATAGTGGGATATACATGCACAAACACATAGAAAAATACACAACACATACACATGTGAGAGACAGAGAGACAGAGAAAGAGATACTTAGAGAGACAGAGAGAGACTGAGTGAGAGAGGGAGAACTCCATCAATTGGATGCTGAGCAAATGCATGAAGGTGTGTCCTCTCAGAGAGGAAAAAAAGGAGCAGTGATCAGTCTCAGTCCTTGTATCCATACATTTAGATGTGCAAATAGGCCTTTCCAACTGCTGCTTGAAGTATCAAACACCCAAGGTCTTTCCAAGCAAGTAACAAAACAATCAACTCAAACTCACAGCAAAAAACATCTCACACTAGCCAGCACCGGATAGACTCTCTTAAACTGCATGCTGGGAACTCACATACTACTGCCTCAGTCCATGAGTACTGTGACTCATGCTGCAGGCTCTGTTTTTGTTTCTTTTTAGAGGAAGCAGAGTAGTCTTTGTCCTCATGACATTCTTTTCCACATTTGAGGTTCTGCCTTTGGGAAGAATTCAGAGACATGATTTTGGGCAAAGGCATACCCTGAAGATACAGCCTACCAGAAACACAAACCTTGTATAAAATGAATTAATGATGACAGAGTTGACCTAATATTGAAACCACAGGGTTTGAAAGAATGAATACCTATTCTTCATACTCTCTTCTGTGATAAAGATCAGGCAATCTCACTGCTACTTTTTTTCAATGGTCATTTGCCATTGCCATCAGAACAGTCTCTGCACCTTCTGCTTCACCTGCATCTTGGTGATGAAGATTTGGTGGGATGGTGGCGCTCTGGTGCTCCTTGTGGGTAGATGAACACAAATTACCTTGCAGTATGACAAGGCAAAGAGGATGGACAGACCACCCTGAGTCCTAAACAAATGCTTGAGAAAGCTTGTTTACCAATGACTCAGTGACACCCCAAATTATTTTGCCCCATGCTTCAAAATCCCTCTCTGGGGAAGTCAGCTGTCTCCTCTATTTGAAGGGAAGTGGTTATCCCAGCTATCTGGTTCTCTCTGTCCTCATAGCATATGCTCCAAGTAACCAAGGAGATAGCCTCTTCAGGCTTATTCACAGCTTTAGACTCAATTCAACTTGGCTACAGAGTCTACAAGCCTGTGGGTTTGTGAATCAGGAGAAAATTGCCATAGTTAACAATCACCCCAGTCTTTTAGAGGTTCCCCAAATATCCTGACAGGTCACTAACCATCTAACCATTGATGGAGAAGACATATAAGGGCAGAACATGGTCACCAGACTCAACAAGTCACCTCAATGACAACTCAGGTCACACAGAGCAGCTGGGAAGTACCTAAAGTTAGTCAGTGTGGTTGAAGAACTGTGATGTCCTCCCGTGAATTGATCACAACTCATTAATCCCTCCCTCTTTAATGTTGGTCTCATGCTCACTCATCAATGCCTATCCTCCAAAAGGGATGAAAGCCAAGAGTTCCCAGCATGAAGCATTGGCCTTACCAGTTGCTGTCCTCTGAGGCAAAACAATTAATATCCTAGAATCCTTGAATTTCAAGAGCCACGACTAGCAGGGAAGTTCTGTTGGTTCCCAGAGACTCCAACTTTCTGTTCCCCATTACTGGAAGATTCAGCTCAAGACCACTTCTTCCAGGAAGCTTCCATTTTTCTGCACAGAACTCATTGCACCATTCTCTCGACCATTTCTTCCTTCATGTTTTACACTGAGGCTGAAGGTCAACTTTTTTCTGTCACTTTCTGGTCTCTCTACCCTCTCCATCTCTTTCTGAATTAGACTCTTCAGTATGTCTTCATGTTCATCAGTAAATGGTGAAGGCAGTGAATAAACTTCCCAAGGACAGTGGGTGTGGCCACAACATAGTGACATCACAGAGGATGCCAGGGCTCTCCAGGATACAATGGAATGTCTAGGGAAGAGCTGCAGATGTCAAAGGAACTGACATTGCTTTCCTGCTAATGTGCTTTCCTCATAATACACTAGAAGTCAAGCTGACCTTTGCAGGAGCCTCTGCTGGGATACAAGGGAAGCCCTTCAGCACCCCATTCTTCCAAAGCCAGAGTTCTCTCCCCGATTGATTGGACATCCTTTAGTTCTTTCCAGGTGTGGAAGTGAATGTTTATCTCCTACTGAAATTTTATGCACACAAGGTAATAATATTATAGAAATTTATATATGATATAGTTCACCATAAGTACATGCATCTTCTTATCTCCTTAGCCACAAGACATTATAGACTTAATTCTGACTGAGAAGACACTTGTTAAACAATTTCTTGGTAAAGAGTCTACAGTAGGAAACATCTGGGCAGAGTTATGCTAGAAGAAGAGACTAATACAGTCTAGGAACAAGTACGCATAGGAGTGTGATATGGTCATGGAGCTCAGTGTGACTAAAATCTGTGTCATAAGCATGTGTGTAGTGGGTGTTGTACTCTCTGTTGAGTAGCTCAAAGTGGTCTGCTGTTATTGGTTAGTAAAGGTGGCCAGACAGCTGGAGTCTTCCACACAGAACATAAGTTTCCTATAGAGCAAAAGATATTCAGGAAAATCCTTTGCAAGCCCATTCATATTTAGAAACATAGACACTAGGGTTCCACTGGACACTCTAGATCAATGGTTCTTAATTTTCCAATTCTCTGACCCTTTAAATAGCACTAACAGTAGTTACTCATGTTGTGGTGAACAATCAACATAATTGTTTCATTATTTCTTAACTTTAATTTTGTCACTGTTATGAATCATAATCCAAATATTTGATTGCAGAATATCTGCTATGCAACCCCCAATGGGGTTGAGGACCACAGCTCTGAATGCAGCCAGAAATCTCCTCAAATCCTGGCAGTGATGCTGGGGCATTGTGATTCTTAGTTTTTATTATCAGACTGAATCAAACTAGTCACCTGGGAAGAGGGATCCTCAATGAGGAATTATATGGATCATATTTACTTTGAACATGTCTTTGTGGGATTTTATTAATTGTTAATTGAGATAAGAGTCCCTAAAATGGGAAGAATCATTTCATTGTCTGCAACCTGTACTGTGTAAGTATGACAAACTTCAAGCTTAAACATAAACAAAGGGGCAGCATGGGTCATTTGTTTATTTCTACTCTTGTCTGTGGATGTGATATGATTAGCTGAGTTCCAAAAAATGGAACTATTACCTGGAATTGTGGCCTATGATATATTTTTCATATTCTAAGTTGCTGTGCTTGATAACTCAGTGTAATAAAGATGTTAAGAAAGCACTCTATGACAGAGGGGTTTTCACAAGTCAGTGAGATGTGTATTTCATGAAATGCTCAACAGCACCATATATGTCTCAGAAGAGATCCTACTTCCTCCTGAACCCAACCTGTGTTTTCCTCTCACAATTTTCCAAAGACACAGAGACACCCATAGACACACAATCCACTTCAACCTGTCAACATATGTCCCCTGATATTGTCTTGCCATATCAAGAACTATGCTAAATTCTTCTAATGTGTTATATACAACAACCTTCATTTCAATGAATGAATTTTTCTTTGAATTTCCTGACCATTAAAATTTTTAGATATTGGGAATTGGATCTGAATTCACTTCCTTGACTATGAATTTCAATCTTATGCTATGTCCTTCCTTGAAGGTCAGAAGAAGCTCCTTCAACCTGAGAGCAAAGTAGCACCTTAAATTCCATGTGTGCAGGGGTATAAGTAATGACTGGCAATGTTTCCACTAGTTATTTTATGTTGGAGATAAAGTTCCTGGCCGGAGGTACAAACATCCCTGTGAGGTGTGGTGGTATTCTAATTGTACTGAATTGTGATTTTGATTGTATTTTAATAAATAAATAAAGTTGCCTGGGGGTCAGAGCTATTAGCGCCATAGACAAAGTGTGGCGGTGGTGGCGCATGCCTTTAACCCCATAGATCTCTGTGTGTTCAGGGATACAGCCAGCATTGGAGACATTTGCCTTTAAGACCTGGAGGGCTGTACATACAGACAGTGATGAGGCAGTCATGAGTTTGGGTTTACAACCAATGAGAAGGCAGTGTTGCTGGAGGGCTTCTCTCCAGGTTTTCCCAAGCCCCGCAGTCCCACAATCCACTTATAAAATAATCACTCAGATGCTTATATCACTTATAAACTGTATGGCCGTGGCAGGCTTCTTGCTAACTGTTCTTATATCTTAAATTAACCCATTTCTATAAA
Organism: Peromyscus leucopus; assembly: GCF_004664715.2. Taxonomy (NCBI): domain Eukaryota; kingdom Metazoa; phylum Chordata; class Mammalia; order Rodentia; family Cricetidae; genus Peromyscus; species Peromyscus leucopus. The sequence continues at coordinate 42,754 of NW_023505123.1, read as the reverse complement.
TCTATACCTTGCCACGAGGCTGGTGGCTTCCCGGCGTCTTCACATGTTGCTTCTTCTCGCTGTGGCTGCAGTGTCTCTCCCCTCAGCCTTCCGCTTCCCAGAATTCTCCTCTCTCCTTGTCCCACCTACTTCCTCCCTGGTCACTGGCCATCAGTGTTTTATTTATATAGAACAATATCCACAGCAAGGCAGCATGACTATGAAACGACTTACACACAGGGAAATAGCTACAAAGGAGGAAGGGTAAGATTTTAGCTCTGAGCTCTGACCTCTTGACTTTCTCTTTTACATTGTTTCTGTGTTTCTTATTTAATATGACTGTTGGTTACATCTACATTTGGCACCCAATGTGACAAGAATCCATTAAAAACCACTTGGCTTGGCGGCAGGTCAGCTTTCCCACAAGGGCGGCTGGCCCTGTGGTTGGCTTCCTAGCCCGGGTCTAGGTCTGCTTGGCCTCAGGCCGACTAACTGTGAGCTGCTTGCTTAAAGCCTGCTAGCTTAAAGCAGGTGCTACAAACAACTCAGACCTGCCCTGCCAAACAGGGCCCCGCCTTTAAAGCCAAGGCACATGGTCGTAGCTTTAGGAAGCCAGAGCCAAGCCTTGACTCGGCTCAAGAGGGAACACGTGGCTGGATTTATGCTTTAGCTGGCTATGCTTTCTTTTTCTCTCTCTCTCTTCTCTCTCTCTCTCTCTCTCTCTCTCTCTCTGTCTCTCTCTCTCTCTTTGGATTTACACCTCAGACACTAGGAGGCTGTTTTGAAATTTCCTCGGATCTCTACTGTTATATGCAGATTTGGTAAGTCATAACATATCAGATATTTTAAAGGAAACTATTTAAAAGACAATTTTTTCCACATTAAAAAAATGGGTTTTATGTGTACATTGGAAGAAAATTGGGTTTTGTTCGAAATTTTAGGCAGTCTGACAATGGAACAACTATATGAGAAGATTAGTATTTTTGGAATTTTGCAGTTTATCACTATGCTTATCCTCCTTTTGCAGATAAAAAAAAACATAGTCAATTTAAGTGCCAGGATGACAGCTTTAGAAAAACTTGTTAAACCTGTAAAAATTCAGACAGAAGAAATTATCAGCGAAGTTGTTTCAAGTTCAGATCATAAGGTTACAGAAAGAAAGCCTGTTTTCACACAGTCACCCTTAATTTATCCTGTAACTGTACAGCAGATGCCTGATCAAATGGCTACACAAAATATTTGGGCTCCAATTGAAATGTTGGATTTAAAAAGGTTTAAAGAAGCAATAGTATCTTATGGCATACATTCCCCATATGTAAAGCAAATGTTAAACTCTTGGTCAACAAATAATAGGATTGTACCACAGGACTGGCAGGACCTTGCACAAGCTGTCCTGGAATCTAGCCAGAGACTTCAATTTCTAACTTGGTTCAAGGATGAGGCTAAAAACATAGAAAAACAATGGAGTGATAAAGGAATGCAAGTTTGCCAGGATCAGTTTATTGGAGAAGGCCAATATGCTCCAGTACAAACACAATATTTATATGATGTCCAAACCCTAATTTTATGTCGAACGGCAGCCTTGAGTGCATGGGACAGAGTTGAGGAACAAGGAAAAAAATCCGAGTGATTTACAAAGGTTATGCAAGGCCCAAAAGATTTTTTACAAAGACTGGCTTCAGCAGTAAAGAGAATGGTGTTGGAAACAGAAGCTAGTACGGCAATAATTGAATCTTTGGTCTTTGAGAATGCAAATGCAGCATGCAAAAGAATAATCAGGCCATTAAGGGCAAGATCTGAACCTTTGGAAGATTGGATTATAGACACAGTTAATGTTGAGGCTGATGAGCATGATGAAATGTGGGTAGGAGAAGCAATTTCAAAAGGTTTGAGGAATGTTAGATGTTTTGGATGTGGAAAGCAAGGGCATTTGAAAAGGGACTGTAAACAGGTCATTCCTAGAAACAATGTTTCTTCAAGGAACAATGGCAACAGAATGCCCCTTCCTTCTGGAGTATGCAGAAGGTGTGGTAAGGAAAAACACTGGACCAACGAATGTTGATCAACAAAGGGCAGACAGGGTAATCCTTTGCCTCAGACTTCGGGAAACTCCCAGAAGGGCCTCATGCAGGCCCCATAGCAAATCCAGTTCAAACCTTTCCTGAAGCCATAGAGGAAATCCCTACTCTGAGCGATTAAATAACCAAATGCCTATTGGAATAAATCTGCTGGCCAGCATGATGAAAGAGAGAGAAAAGAAAATTCAGGAGAAAACATAAAGAAAATTTTTGGCAAACTTCTATTAATGAACAAAGACCAAAACTAACGATAAAAATAAATGGTGTTTTTTGTCTGGACTGGTAGACACAGGTGCGGACGTTACCATAATTGCACCAGAATTTTGGCATCCAACTTGGACTCTTCAGGAGGTAAACGTTCAACTGTTAGAATTGGGACATTATCTCAGGTGAAACAGAGTGTAAGATGGCTCGAATGTATAGTTCCAGAAGGACAGAGAGAAAATTAAAACCATATGTGGCTAACATAACTATGAACCTGTGGGGTCGAGACTTGTTCAACAATGGAATACTCAGATTAACATCCCTCCAATATCAGAAACAAATCATAAACTAGCACATGTTACTGAGAGAAATATTAGAAGATATTGTTCTAATGAGTGGTCACCAGCCATCCATATTATACAAGAACAGGGCACAAAAACTGATGATCTTCAAAGACACAACAGCTCTACCTTTAAAATGGTTAACAGACAAGCTGTATGGTCCAGCAATGGCCTTTAACAACAGAGAAATCAGGCTTTAGAAGAGCTGGTAGAAGAACAGTAAATGCTCAGCATATTGAAGAATCAAGCAGCCCTTGGAATTCTCCTGTATTTGTTATTAAAAAGAAATCTGGTAAATGGAGAATGGTAACAACCTTAGAGCAATTAACAAAGTAATTCAGCCAATGGGCTCTCTACAATCTGGGATGCCTTTGCCTACTCTGTTACCAAAAGGATGGCCTCTCATAGTTATTGATTTAAAAGACTGTTTCTTTTCAATACCCTTACAAGAAAAAAGACAAAGAAAGATTTGCTTTTAAGCAGTGCCTACTTATAATAATTCCATACAGTTATAAAGATTTCAAATGGAGGGTCCTCCCACAGGGAATGTTGAATAGCGCAACTCTTGTCGCCAATATTTTGTGCAACAGCCATTGGAAAGTGATACGTCAAAAAAATAGACTAAATCTAAAAATTTATCATTATATGGACGATTATTCTTACTAAAGCATAGACTCAAATAGCAGATACTTTAGAATAATGTTTGAAGAGTAAAGAAAAATTTTGGCCTTGGATGGGGACTGTACAAATTGCCCTTGAAAGATACAAAGAGGAGATTCTATTAATTATTTAGGATATAAAACTAGAGCTAACAAAAATTAAGACCCCAAAAAGTTGCAAATTCGGAAGAAGATAGACTACATGACTCTTTAAATGACTTTCAAAGATTATTTGGAA
>NW_023505123.1:20553-38755 GCF_004664715.2 Peromyscus leucopus | reverse complement strand
TGGTATGGAATTGTTAAAAATCTTTTCCCATTCCTTAAGCTTCCTCTTTAATTGACTATGTCCTTTGATTTATAGAAGGTGTACAGCTTCATGAGGTCCCATTTATTAATTATTGACCTTAGTGCCTGTACTCTTGGTGTTCTGTTCAGAAAGTTGACTCCTGTGCCAGTACATTCAAGGCTTTCCCCCACTTTGTCTTGTATCATTTTCAGTGTGACAGGTTTTATGTTGGGGTTTTGACCCACTTGTCCTTGAGTTTTGTTCAGCATGATAAAATTGGATCTATTTGAATTCTTCTACATGCAGAAATTCAGATTAACAGGCACCATTTGATGCAAGTACTGTCTTTTTTTCCTTTTCTTATTTCTTATTTTCATTATCCGAAAGCAGGTGTCCACATGTTTATGGATTTATGTATGGGTCTTAAAAACTTGATTCCATTTTTCAACTTGTCTTTTTTACTGACACTGCCATGTTGTTCTTTTATTGTTCAAGATTGTTTTAGCTATCCCGTTCTTTTGGATATTCATATGAATCTACAAACTGTCGTTTATGGGTTTTAAAACAAATGTGTTTGAATTTTGATGAGGATCGTGCTGAATCTTTAGATTGCTGTTGGTTAGGTGGCCTTTTTACTCTGTTATTCCTGCTAAGCCATGAGCATGGGGGATCTTTCCATCTCCTGATAGATACCTTCTTCATTTTCTTTCTTCATATACTTTGAAGATTTCACCACACTCTTATATCGTTTGCTTTGTTAGAGTTAATTGAACATGCTTTACGATTTTTGAGGTGATTTTGAAGGGTGGTTTTCTTATTTCTTTCTCAGTCAGTTTGTTACTTTTTAGAGGAGGGTTACTGATTTTTTTTTAGTTACCTTTTTATCTAGCCACTTTGCTGAAAGTGTTTATCAGCTGTAGTTCCCTTATTGGAATTTTAGTCTCACTTATGTATACTATCATATCATCTACAAATAACAATATTTTGACTTTTTTCTTTCCAAATTTTATGTCATTTATGTCCTTCAGTTGTTTATTAGTCTATTTAGATCGTCAAGTGCTATATTCAGTAGCTACAGAGAGTTCACAGCATTATCTTGTTCCAGATTGTAGTGGAATTACTTGGAGTTTCTCTCCATTTAATTTGTTGTTAGCTATAGGCTTGCTGTAAATTTCTTTTATTAAATCTATGTGTTTACCTTGTATCCCTTATCTTTCCAAGACTTTTACGATGTATGATTTTGTCAAAGGCGTTTTCAGTGTCTAATGAGATGATACAGGTTTTTTCAGTATATTTTTAGGGTGGATTGCATTTACTGATATTTATATATTGAATCATCACTGCCTCTCTAGGATGAAGCCCACTCAATCAGTTTAGATGATCTTTTTATGTATTCTTGGAATACATTTGCAAATCTTTCATTGGGTATTTGTTTCTTTATTTTCATGAGAGCAATTGGCATTTTTTCACTTTACATTTATTACAACTGTAGATATAACCAACTGTCTTATTAAAAAGAAACACAGAACCAATGCAAAGAAGAAAGCCAAGAGATCAGAGCCAAGAGCCTTACCCGCCTGCTGCAGCTAGCCTCTTCAGCCAAAGAGCTCTCCAAAAGAGACCTACTTCCTGTCTGTTTGTCTTTATATAGTCGTTCTGTTCTGCCTTCTCATTGGTTGTAAACCCAAACACATGACTACATCATCACTGCCTGTCTGTACAGACCTTCAGGTCTTCTATGGTTGGTATTGAGATTAAAGGTGTGTGTCTCCAATGCTGACTGTATCCTTGATCACACAGAGATCTACCTAGCTCTGCCTACCAAGTGTTGGGATTAAAGGCAAGCACCAACCCCCCCAGCTTTTGCTTCAGCTCTAATAGCTCTGACCCCCAGGCAACTTTATTTATTAACATACAAATAAAATCACATTTCAGTACAACTAAAATATCACCATATTTCCCCTTTTGTATTTTAATAAAAAGAAAAAAGGTCATAACTAACATAAGAAAAACTATATACAAAAGTAGTATAACTATATACAATATATACAAGTATTAAATACCTAAACAATGTCTAGTCCACTTGTATTTGACAAATTCAGAGAAAATAATTCCATTATCTATCCTATTTTGGTAAGTCCAAAATGTACCTAATTCACTTTCTATCCTAACTAATCTTCAACTATAACTAACTAATCTTCATCCATAACTAACTAATCTTCAAATCCCTCAGAGACCCAAGAAGGAAATAATATTACCTAAAATAATAAAAACAGCAAGTGCATGCAAGCAACTTCAAAAAAAAATTTGTGAGTTGACAGAAACAGCCAGGGGCCTCGACAGTCCCCTGAGGTTTCTTCACAGTATTGGGGCATCATCTTCAGCCTATAGGCTTAGCATATCTCAAAGACACATTTGTGAAGTAGGATGTATACGAGGTCAACAGTTCAACCTCACATTGGGTGAGAACAGTCTATGTTCCAGAAACACCTGAATTCCACTATTGTCATGTCATGATTCAGAATTTTAAATTCTGGAAAATGTTGGGTTTTTTAAATTCAGCTCTCTATTCTTTTTTGGCCGTGTATATGTGGCTTCATCTCAGCATCCTGTTCTTTTTCACATCCCTCTATTAAATGCCAGTCTACTATTGAGAAGCGTGAGCTTAGTTACTCTTCAAGTATAACTGTTTCAGCTGCTGTTCCATTGCACATCAAAAGCCATCAGCCCACTGCATGTTCAGGTGCTTTCGAAGAATAGGGCACTGTACCTTTTCTGGATTGTGAAGGCCACTTCAGGGATGGTGCCATATTGTCCTGGCTTCAGAAGATGCCTTTTGATAAAGCCATAACAACAGTTGTTTTGGCAAGAATCGGTACTCCTTTGTTTCATGTCCTGTCTGTCCTGTTTGTCAACAGTTGAATTGAGGATACTTTGTTGTCCAGTGGCTAACTTTTGCCACAATAAGTGTTAACTCCATATGCAGTTTCTTCAATGTCCATATTTTCTCTGAAGTAGATTGGTACTGCCAGGAGCTGACATGGCTCATAGTTATAACAAAAAAGAAAAATTTTCTATGTTATTAAAACATTTTAAGTGCCATATTCTGTAGATCTCTGAAGGGTTTGAAGATGGCCTGTCTATCTAAAGTATATCTGCTCAATTTTTAATTTTAAATTTAAAACATACCTAATATGACTACAAGTTCTATTATAATGCCTAACTACTAACTTTCATCTCTTTATATCCTAATAGTTGGAAATAATAACATTCAAGAATCAGAAAATTGCATTACATTGTTAAATGAAAGTATAAGTACAATTACAAATATACATATAGCATTCTCTAACAATATCAATTTCAATATATATAATTTGTATACAATTTAAAATAATCTAATCCAATGTAAAGTATTTAACACTAGTAATGTTCTTTTTTTAAACAAGAACTTAAATCCAATCTCCTTTGCTTAGCCTTTTTCTTAACCCTTGACAAAAACTTGTAACCAACTCCCCTAAACAATGAAAATTATCCCAGACCCAAAACCCATTAAAAAGACCAAAAAAACCACCCACCCCAAACCACCTCTTTGGCAATGTGGGCATCATATTCTTAAAATTGCTTCCTGCTGTTTATGAGCAAAGTTATCTTTATCCTGAAAGAAAAATTATAGGTTAATTGTCAAATTCTAGGAAAGGTAACTATATCCTTCATTATCCAGTCTGTGTATAATGCCAAAGCTCAGGGTTTATCTCAAGTCCTTATTCAAGTAGTCTTTGAGACTGGATCATCTCAGCTAGTCATCTCAAAATTGCTCTGAGCAACTTGTAGTTTAAAGCTTATCTGTAGATGATGTTTGTCAGCTTAATGATATCATTATTGTTCACGTGGAATTGTTGTTGATGTGGGGCCCCATCTTCTTACTGGAGACTTCAGTTGATATTAGGCCTGGCAGTGATTTCCTGCAGAAAAATGATAAGAGACTCGAACACAAGGACATATTTATTCAGCTAATTGAAGCCCTTTTTCTAGAATTAGTTAGTACTCTCTATGACCATTCATATCTTAACAAAGTTTAAAATGTATATATATCTATATATCTATATATATTAATCTTGTAAATTTTGATATAAAATTCATACTTTAAGAAAAGTTTAAAGAATCAGAATAGAATCAAAGAGTTGAGATTAGTAATAGAATAGTCCCTTAATTAAAGGGACCATTGTCTTCTAAATTCTAATTCTCTCCCTGCTTACTCTTGATTTCTCAGAATCTTTCTTACATGCTATGTCCTCTTTAAATCCAAACCTCCCATTTTTGATAACAGATAAGTTTTTCCAATAGCAATCTCAGAAGTCTGCAGAAGGAAGATGGGGCCCCAACAACAACAACTCTACCCAATCTGGAATGATGCCATGGTAATCATCATCATACTATACTTCTTGCCAGAATTTCAGACAATCTTACCCATTACTCTAAAACTTGCTGCAGAACCTACAGTTTGTCTAACTGAGATTTAACTATCTGTGCTTTCTCACAGTACCCAACAGAGATAACATCACCCTCTAAATGGCATGAAGCAATTCTAAGAAAACGACACCCCTTCTCCCTTAGGTTTCATAATTCTCGGGGTTATGGACGGCGGTTATAAGGTTGGGGGTGGAAGAAAATATTATTCTCAGTATTGTAAAAAAAAAAGGGGGAGTAGAAATGGAAGGGATAGGTATAAGATATGATGGTAAATCATTGTATATACTAGTAAACCAATTTAGTAAAATTGCAACCTTAGATAATTTGCACTGTAATTTGTAGCGTTATAGATTCTTATATGTTGATATAAATGTAAACTATTTTTATACTCCTGTTTAAGATAATTTGTATATTGATACAAATACAGAACTATATTTGTTATAATGTACATATATTTCTACTCTTATTTGAAACATTTTTATATTGATACAAATGTAAATTTACATCTGTCATACTTTATATATGTTCTACTTCTGTTTAGGATATTCGGTATATTGATATATATTTAAGATTATTGACATATTGCATATAACACTGTATATTCCTACCTCTGTTATAAATACCTTGCGTATTGTCACAATTTTGAAGTCATCGTTGCTTATAAACTGTTTACCTTGTTTACATGATGCCTTAGTCCTTAGGTTATTTCGGTAGATAAGACTTATAGATTTATAGTCGCCTATGCCTATCATCTCTATAGTTACGTTAGTTAGGTTATCCAGATTTACAGATACATAGGTCAGATGGACAGGTAATCTTTAAACACTTCATAGACCTAGAGAATATTGCATTTAAATAACTTAGAATTCTGTTGACGTGAGACACAATTGCTCCTGGCTGCACCAATTGATCCTGAGAGAATGTTGGGCTTCTAAGACATTTCCATTTGGAAGTTTGTCTTTTTGGCACAAAATGGCCTACTGGGCAAAGAACTGCCCTTGCCTTGATGGCTGACAGTACGAATGCAATGCTGTCCTTTCTGGATAAGTGGGACCGAGGAAAGCGACCACTGTACTCTGCCAAGACAAGGTAAGATTGTCCTTCAGAAATCCTGCTTCTGAAAATGGTCTGTCAGATACTCTAGGCCTGTAGCCAATTTGAATGCACCAACAATGCTGAGAAACATTAGGTGACTATCCAGGCTGCCAGCTGTCTTGGTCTACTCTTGGAAGATTCCCGAAAGTTGCTTGCATCCATCTACCATTTCTCAGGTACCATTATGTTCCTTCTCAGGTCTTTGATAGGATTGAAGACTAGCAGTTATAGTTACAACTTAGTATATATAATATCTTAGATAGAACATATTAAGTATTAGATTCAGGTTCTTTAGGATAGGACACCTTTGAATGATCTTTATAACATGTCATTTACCTATGCTCTATACTTCTCTGGATTTTAGTATGTGTTTCTTGCTTGATATGGTTTGCATTGGTTGTAGTTACATCTTATCTAGGTCATTATCCCTCATTATTTCTGAACAATATTTGATAACCATTCCTTTGTATATAGTCTTGTATTAGTTTAGAACCTTCTTATTTAGACAAAAGGGGGAGATGTAGTGGGTAGCCATTCCAGCTCGGATCTGGAAGTTCCAATCCCCATTGAGACTCTTGCAACTCTTCCGCCTACGAAGTGGGGCCAAGGGAGGCGCCTAGAGACCTGAGAGCTGGATGGGCCAGCACTTGCTCTGTGCTCTCTCTTGGTGCTGGGATGCTGAACGGTGAAGTTGGACTGTGCAGAGCTCCGGAGAACACCGCTGGACTGTGATACACCTTTCCCAGACCCCGCAACCTACCTTTCACTTAATTTGTGAGTTATGCCATTAAATAAATATCAATTTAACTACATGGAGTGGCCAAAATAATTTCTCCAGTAGGGAAGTACCTAAAGATAGGCAATGTGGTTGAAGTACAGTGATGTCCTGTTTGAAATGGGCCCACCTCATTAATCCCTCCCACTTTGTTTGTCTCATGTTAACTCATCAATGCCTATCCTCCAAAGGGAATGAAAGCCAAAAGTTCCCAGCATAAAGCATTGGCTGTACCAGTTCCTGTCCTCTGAGGCAAAAAATTAATATCCTGGAATCCTTGAATTTCAAGAGCCAGGACAAGCAGGGTAGTTCTGTTGGTTCCCAGACACTCCAGCTTTCTGGGCCCCATTACTTGAAGATTCAGTTCAAGCCCACTTCCTCCAGGAAGCTTCCCTTTTCCTGCACAGATCTCATTATAAAATTATCTTGACCACTTCTTTCTTGATGTTTTACACTGAGGCTGAAGGTCAGGTTTCTTCTGTCACTCTCTGGTCTCTCTATACTCTCCATCTCTTTCTGAATTAGACTCTTCAGTATGCCATCATGTTCATCAGTAAATGGTGAAGGTACTGAATAAACTTCCCAAGGGCAGGTGCTGTTGCCACAATATATATGGCATCACAGAGGATGCCAGGGCTCTCCCGGATACAGTAGAATGTCCAGGGAAGAGTCTGCTCATGAGAGCAGACATTGCTTCCCTGCTAAGGAACTTTCCTCATAATACACCAGAAGTCAAGATGACCTTTGCAGGAACCTCTGCTGGAATAAAAGGGAAGCCCTTCAGCACCCCCTTCATTCAAAGCCAGAGATCTCTCCCTGGTTGATTGGACATCCATTAGTTCTTTCCATGTGTGGAACTGAATGTTGATCTCCTACTGAAATTTATGTACACAAGGTAATAATATAGCAATTTGTATATGCTGAAGTTCATCATAAGTACCTGTAACCGAGATGACTGGCTACATTAGTGGAAGCCCATGAACTGTGGACTGGTGGCTGTGTAGCCCCCATGGGACTGGACTAGGTCGTCTGAATACAGAAGATAGTTGTTTGGCTAGAACTGATTGGGGGGCACTTAGGCAGGGCATCAGGATCTGTCCCTGGTCTATGGGCAGACTTCTGGAACCCAGTGCCTATGGTGTGAAACCTTAAACAGCCTTGGTTTAGTGGGGAGGGGCTTGGACCTGTCTAGGCTCAGTGTGCTGGTTTCTGCTGACTCCCCATGAAAGACCTCAATTTGGGGGATGTGGGGTGGCTTGGGACAGAGGGCTGAGGGTGGATAGAGGGAGAGGGGGTTCTGTGGATAGTATGTGGGGTGAGTAGAAAATTTCTGAATAATGACAAATGAAAAAAAACACAAAACAATACCAAAAAATGTAAAAAAAGTACCTACATTTCCTTATCTCCTTAGCCATAAGACATAGACTTAATGCTGACTGTGAAGGATACTTGTTAAACAACTTCCTGGTAAAGAGTCTACAGTAAACAGCTAGGGAGAGTTATACTAGAGGAAGCAGCTGAAACATCCTCAGAACAAGTACCCGTAGGAGAGTGATATGGTCATCGAGCTCATTTTGACTAAAATCTGTATCATCAGCATCTGTGTAGTGGTTTTTGTCCTCTCTGTTGAGTAGCTTAAAGTGATCTGCTGTTACTGGGTAGTAAAAGTGGCCAGACATCTGGAGTCTTCCATATAGAATATGAGTTTCCCTTGGAGCAAAGGATATTCAGGAAAATCTTTTGCAAGCTTCTTCATTGTTAGCAACATAGACACTTGGGTTCCACTGGACACCCTAGATCAATGGTTAATTTTTTCCAATTCTCTGACCCTTTAATTCTTTAAATAGCACGAACAGTAGTTCCTCATGTTGTAGTGTGCAGGGAGCTGGGACAATCGCCATTATAAGATGGTGCTGACTTCCTTGCATCCTGAAGATTTATAACTTATAAGACAATGCTTTTGATGAAATGCGCACCTTGGCTTTGCGAATGTGCAAGGTATATATTGGTCCCTAGCCAATCCTGTGGTGCCTGGTGGTGGCAAGCTAATTTCAGCCAGTCAAGGAATGATCCATGCCTCTTATCCCTATATAAACAGCTGCTTTTAGTGCTCGGGGCCCCTCACTTCCAGCTCTCCCTTAATCAAAAGGCTCTCCAATAAAGTGTGATTTGAGAAGAATCCTTGAGTGGTCGTCATTTTTTCTCGCTGGTCGAGAAGATCGCCCGCAACTGGTGCCTTAACCCAGGAAATTCGGACACTGAGCGAGGGGCTGAAGAGGATTCAGAACTCGACACATGGAGAGGAGATGTCGGTAAGTCTCAGCTGGTATCTCCAGGGATGCTGACTACTGGGGTGGAATTCTGGGTGCTTGCTTTTATCTTTCCCTTGTGGGTACTTCTGGTGCTTGCCTGTTGCTTCTGTTTGCACTGTGACAAACCCGGAAGAGAGTGTTGGTGCTTTTTTGAAGAGTAGCGGAGTTCGCCTAAAACCTAAAGTAAGTCCGCAGTAGATAACGCGGATTTTTGAGAGAGAAGTCTGCCTTCGTGTCGCCTTCTCTACCCATGGATAATCTCGCTCGCAGATAAGAGTGTGCCATGGGCAACACGCAGGGGGTCGGCTTGGATGCCGCCGATTTTCATGAACCCCTACAGGCGTTTCTCCATCAATGCGACTTAAAGATCTCCACAGGTACTATAAAAATGATTATTAAAGACATAGATAAGATTGCACCATGGTTTGCCGTGTCTGGAGACCTTAATTTGGCTTCCTGGAATAAGCTTGGAAAAGATCTAGAGAGGGCGAAACAGAAAGACAAGATAGGGAAGGGCACTCTGCCTCTCTGGCAGCTTGTCTGCTCCTGCCTCAGGGATGACCGTCATCATGACATCATTAGGGAGGGAAGAAGAGCATTGATGCAACACCAGGATAGCCTTTCAGAGTCAGAAACAAAAAAGGAGGATATAGTTAGGCCTAAAAAGAAAAAAGATAAATACAAGGAAAAAACTAAGAGCTCTAAAGAAGATACCGAGGGGGACGGGCTTGAGTCCTTCAAAGAAATAGAACAGGAAGGGGAGGAGAGAGCCAGGGCGGTAAGACAGCTTTATCCAACCCTGGACGAATTTATACGCTTAAAAATAACAGATGAGGAGTCCAGCGACAGGGGATCTCACAGAGAGTCAGAGGGGGAATCAGACTTGGTGTTAGAAGAGAAATTAGACCCTCAGAAAACTGTTCTAGAGGAGACCGCCACGAGGTATGAGAAAAAAAGATATGGGCAGCGGTGACCTCTTGTGGCCGAGGATAGAAAGGAGACTACACCTTCTGGGCCCACACCATATTCTCCGGCGGCTGGGAAATGTCACTTTATAAAAGGAAACACCTGGTCCCGCTTGGCGGCAGTGTTCCCAGTTTTTGAAAATTCTGTTACATTTGAGAGATTTTTCGAGCCTGTCTCCTACAAACAGATAAAGGACTTGGCGGAGGCAGTACGCACTTACGGAGTAGCCTCCTGCTTTACAACAGCTTTGCTCCACAGGCTCACTGTTAATGCTATGACGCCTAATGATTGGCTTGAGGTCGCTCGGACATGTCTCAACCATGGGCAGTTTCTTGATTTCAGATCCATAATTATGGACAAAGCTCAGGCCCAATACAAGAGAAAAGTGCAGGAGGGACGGCCCGATTGGACCGTAGATATGCTTCTTGGTCAAGGGCAATGGGACATTGATCAAACAAATTATCCCTGGGAAGTATACAGGCAAATAAATGAAATTTATTATAAAGCCTGGCGGGCAATTCCCAATAAGGGCGAGATGGCCAGTAGCCTCACTAAGATTATCCAAGCCGCGGCTGAGCCATTCTCTGATTTTGTCGCTCGCATGATCGAGATGGCAGAGCATGTTTTTGGGGATCTTGATGCCTCCATGCCGTTTGTGCAACAGCTTATCTTTGAACAAAGCACAAAAGAATGTCAGAGAGCAATAACACCAGTCAAGGACAAAGGCTTAGAAGTCTGGGTAAAAGCTTGTAGAGAGGTGGGCGGTCCCTTGACCAATGCGGGCCTGGCTGCAGCTGCTCTGTCTGCCGCTAGGGCAGCTAAGGACGGAAAAGGAAAGGGCTGCTTCAGATGTGGCCAACAAGGGCACTTCAAGCTACAGTGCCCTCAGGCTGCCCTGCAAGGCCTTCCGGGGAGTCAGAGAGTTCCAGGAACCTGTCCTAGATGTAAAAAGGGAAAGCATTGGGCTAATGAATGCAGGTCAGTAAAAGACATTAATGGACATACCATTCCCCCTGCCAGTACAAACCCGGAGCCAAAAAACGGGGGGAAGGGCCTTCCTCCCCAGGGCCCGGAAATCTATGGGGCACTCCAAACTCTGGCCCCCATTCCCAGCCTACAACAGTCATTCAGGCCAGAAGGGCAACCTCAGGCTCCACAGGGTTGGACCTCTGTGCCTCCTCCGGACTGGTCTTTACACAGGCCATGGGAGTACAGATATTGGATACTGATGTGACAGGGCCTTTAGATAAAGATACTGTAGGAACGGTTTTGGGGCGCTCCTCTTCTACTATGAGAGGGTTGATAGTCTTTCCTGGGGTCATAGACTCCGATTATACTGGAGTGATAAAGGTCGTTTGTCATGCACCTTATAGTGTAGTTTCCATAGCCCCAGGAGACAGGATTGCTCAACTCTTGATTTTACCATCAAAACACGGAAATTTCCCCTCACTACAAAAGGAAAGAGGAGCTGCAGGCTTAGGCTCTACAGGAGTCAACCTTGCATGCTTATCCATGGAGTTAGACCAAAGGCCCATGCTGTTCTTAAAAATTGAAGGAAAACATTTTCCTGGTCTGGTGGATACAGGGGCAGATCGGAGCATTATTCAGATAAAAGCATGGCCAAAACAGTGGCTGCTACAAAAATCCTCCCAAACTCTACAAGGTCTTGGCTATGCTAACACCCCATGTGTGAGTGCAAAAGAATTGATTTGGAGAACTGAGGAAGGCCAAAAGGGAACTGTACAACCATTTGTGCTCGATGTCCCCATCAATCTATGGGGGCGAGATGTACAACAACAATTAAGACTTAGATTAACTAATGATTTCTCAGAGGCCAGTCAGAATATGATGAAACAACAAGGGTATGTCCCATCTCAGGGACTTGGAAAATGCCTCCAGGGGCGTCAGGAACCAGTTGAGCCGGTTCCTAAGTCAGATTTAAAGGGACTGGATTTTTCCTAGGGGCCGCTGAAAAAGGAGCTTCCAATGAAGGTACGGTCCCCATACCCTGGCTAACCCAAAAGGCGGTGTGGGTACCTCAGTGGCCCCTTTCACAAGAAAAGTTGGAAGCTGCCAGAAAACTAATTAAGGAACAGTTACAATTGGGCCATATTGAGTCCTCTGTGTCTCCCTGGAATACACCTATTTTTGTCATCAGAAAGGCCTCGGGAAAATGGAGGCTGTTACATGATTTAAGGGCTGTCAATGCCCAAATGAAAGTTATGGGGGCTGTCCAGAGGGGACTTCCACTGCTTTCTGCACTGCCTCGTGACAGGCCTGTCCTGACTCTAGACATCAAGGATTGTTTTTTCTCTATCCCTCTTTGCCCTGAGGATAGAGAGCGGTTTGCTTTTACTTTGCCATCTGTTAATCATGAGCAACCAGATGCCCGTTATCAATGGAGAACCCTCCCACAGGGCATAGCCAATAGCCCAACTATATGTCAGCTGTTTGTGGATTCGACCCTGGTGCCTGTTAGACAAAAGTTTCCTTTAGTCCGGATTGTCCATTACATGGATGACGTTTTGTTAACCACTTCTTCGCAGGAGGTGCTCCATAAAGCTTTCCAGGAGGTTACCTCTGCTCTTATTAAGTGGGGGCTTACCATTGCCCGTGATAAGGTTCAACAATCCCAAGTAATAAAATTTTGGGGGGCCATTATCTCTCCCTCTGTTATTAGGCCACAAAAGATCTCTATCCGGACGGCTCAGTTAAAAACACTTAATGATTTTCAACAGTTGATGGGCAATATCAATTGGATCAGGGGGTATTTAAATGTTCCCCGGTCAGAGTTGTTGCCCTTATTTTCCATTCTAGAAGGCAATCCTGATGTTACATCTCCTCGGGTGTTGACACCGCTGGCCCTAAAATCCCTAGAAAAGGTCGAGGAAGCAATGACCAGAACTCAGTTAAATCATTATGATCCGACCATGCCAATTTTATTATGTATTTTGAAAACAAAAAATTATCCTACAGGGGTCCTATGGCAGGATGCCCCCCTGTGGTGGATTCATGGTAATTCTGTTGGGGCTAGACCTGTTCAATATTTTCCCGAGCTTGTTGCAAATCAGGCGCTATTGGGTTTAAAATGTTGCTTGATGCATTTTGCGAGGATTCCAGAAAAATTGATTATTCCTTATACCAAGGATCAAGTAGAGACTTTGGCTGCCACTGTGGATGCATGGGCAATCCTGATGTGTGCATTCCCTAACCTCATTGATAATCATTATCCTAAACATCCCTTGCTTGCAATTGTAGAAAAGGATTTGGTTTACTTTCCTGTTGTTACTTTAAAAGAGCCTTTGACAAACGCCTTGACAATTTACACTGATGGCTCCAATACAGGCCAGGGTGCCTTTGTGGTTCAAGGCCAGGAACCAGTGATTTTGACTTTCCAACCAGATGTTCCACAGGTTACAGAATGCCTGACAGTCTTAGAAGTGTTTAAGAGATTTGATGAACCCTTTAATTTGTTTTCTGACTCACAGTATGTAGTAAATGCAGTTGCCTCTCTTGAAGTTGCAGCCTCTGTCAAGGGTACAAATGCTGTTTCTAATATTTTATTACAAATTCAAGACCTTATTTTAAGGAGAAGATATCCCTTTTATGTTGATCATAACAACCAGGCCCTATGTCTGAAGCTAATGCTTTGGCAGATCAGGCAACTCGAGCTCTGGCTCTGGTTGTAACAGATTCTATTGAATTGGCAAGAGATTTTCATAGGTTGTATCATGTGCCTGCCAATATTCTTAGAAAGAAGTTTGATATCTCTAGAAAAACAGCTAGGGAAATTGTAAAGGCCTGTCAGTCCTGTGTAACCTTTCTTCACCCCCCTCATGTGGGCGTAAACCCCAGGGGGCTAAGACCCATTGCCTTGTGGCAAATGGATGTAACACATCTGACAAAATTTGGAAAGCTAAAGTATTTACATGTATCAGTGGACACCTTCTCTGGTGTGATTCATGCCATGCCCCTGGCAGGAGAAAGGGTTTCGAATGTGAAAATACACTGCCTGGAGGCCTTGGCAGCCTGGGGGAAACCCCTCAGGCTAAAAACAGATAATGGATCAGCATATACATCTCATGGCTTCCGTGACTTTTGTGCCCAGATGCAGGTAGCCCACACCACAGGGCTGCCATATAACCCACAAGGTCAGGGTATTGTGGAAAGGGCCAATAAGAGCCTAAAAGAAATGCTTCAAAAACAAAAGGGGGAATAGCTGAGACAGCGTCCCCCAGGGAAAGACTTTCCCTTGCACTCTTTACTCTTAATTCTTTAATTTTGAATGATGCTGATGAGTCAGCTGCAGATCGACATGTGACAGAGAAAGCTACAAAAACAAAGGACACAGTTATGTGGAAAGATGTCATTGATAACAAATGGTACGGACCGGATCCGGTTGTGACGAGATCCAGGGGAGTTGTCTGTGTTATTCCACAGAATCAAGAAACACTGCATTGGGTTCCAACCTGTCTGACAAGAGTCATCAAAGATGTTCCCATGGCCGAATCCGAGTCGCTGGAAGATGAGCCTGTTACTGTTCCTGATGATATGGGCCCAGGGGAAAGCGGAGCAAAGATGGGGGATCTTGTCAGCCTTCCCCAAACCCATGCCAGTTCACTATAATGAGGCTGTGTTTCCCTGATTTTTCACCACCCAAAAGGCACTAGGCCTCCCCTTACTTCCCCTAGACAGGCAAGTGGCTCCCTTGGGAGAAAATAGAAGTTTCCAGGAGGAGGGGTCCATGTGTTTCATACTTGGAAGATCAGAGGAATCCAAAGGATCATGTATGATCCTTAAAAAACAGGGCCTGGCATGGTTAGAAGGTAAGACAAAATTTACAAACACATCGACAGTAGAAAAAGAAGATTGCATCCAAGCAAACGCTTCAGCTTGCTACAAAGTGCTTAATTCCTCTTTTACTGAGAGGGCGGTGTGGTTTAATGGAACCTTCCTGGTCCCTGGAAATGTTTCACGAACACCACTACCGCCACCCCAGCCGCGGCTTGCCCCGCATTGCTGGGCCTCCTATGAGAATGAGGTCTGGCCATGGTCTGATTGTCAGTCAACTATAGTCACCTGGGCAGACAGCAACAAAAGGTTCACTTTCTCACCTGACATGCGTGGTCCACCTGACACAAGTAATCTGTGGACAAAGGGGTTTTTCCTCCAAGATGAGAGAATGAAGCCTTATGACAAATGGATGCTCTGTGGAATTAATGGTAGTTGTACTGACCTGACTACCTTTTCCCTCCTACAGGGAGGAGTGGCAGGTTTCAGTACTTTCTCAGGAGCATTTTCCCTGGTAACGACCATGAAGGAGCCACCCACCAAAGATTGGGGCGCTTCTTGGAATGTGGGAAATTTGACTGGTGGTATCACCGAGGCAAAAGAACATCTTAGTTATACCACTTATTTGCCTGCCCCAATGTGTGTTTATCCCCCATTTTTATTTGTGTTAAGCAATTTTTCTTTCAAAGTGTGCTCCAATAATACATGCTTTTTGTCTCAATGTTGGGATATGGAACGCTTCACCAAAGCCTTGGTAGCCAGGGTCCCACATTGGGTCCCTGTGCCAGTAGAGGCACCTAGCACCATGACGCTGTTCCAACTCAAAAGAGCTTTTGGCATTACTGCAGCGGTTATAATTGCCATCTCTGCTGCTGCCACTGCAGCCACTGTTGCTGGCATAGCTATGTCCACCACAGTCCAGACAGCTGCCACTCTAAATAATCTGTCTGCAAAGGTGGCTCAGGCTCTGGATTCGCAAACTGCTCTGGACTCACATGTAAAAGGAGGATTGATGGTTGTCAATCAAAGAATTGATCTTGTCCAAGAAAAACTGGATATGCTTTGGCAACTGGCTCAGTTGGGCTGTGAATGGAAGTTTAATACGCTGTGCATTACTAGTGTGCCGTATAAAAACTATACTAGAGCAGCAAATTTGTCTCACTCCTTGTCTTTACATCTTGCAGGGAATTGGTCTGAGGAGTTTGATGTTCTCCTTGGAGGCCTCCGGCACGCTGTGATTGCAATCAATTCCATGCAAGTGGACCTCAGCCTGGCCAAGGGAATGACATCCTGGATCACCTCCGCTGTTTCCCTGTTTAAGGAGTGGGTGGGGGCAGGGATGTTTTTGGTGTGCTGTCTGGGAGGATGCATGGTTTGCTTATGGTTGGTCTTTCGCTTGCGAGCCCAAACCAAAAGGGACAACGTGATTATTTCTCAAGCATTGGCTGCATTGGAGTGTAGCGCCTTCCCTCAAATTTGGCTTTCTGCCTTAAAGAGCAATTGACCTACTCGGCCTTTGCACCCTCAGGGACAGAATTGCCCATTGCACGAGGTAAGGCGAGTAGAGTTGTCTTGGCCTTAGCACTGCCTTTGCACCTCCGAGGGATTGATCCCATTGCACCAGAGAAGGAGTGTCTATCTGGCCCTAGGCCTCCCTCGATCGGTCCACACATCATGAGGTGGGGACCTGAATGGGAGCAGGTCCTCATTTTGCTCTTATATTTAAACAAAAAGGGGAAACTGCAGGGAGCCAGGATAATCGCCATTATAAGATGGTGCTGACTTCCTTGCATTCTGAAGATTTATTACTTCTAAGACAATGCTTTCGACGAAATACGCGCCTCAGCTTTGGCAATGAGCAAGCTATATATTGGTCCCTAGCCAATCCTGTGGCGCCTGGGTTGTGGCAAGCTAATTTCAGCCAGTCAAGGAGCGATCCGCACCTCTTTTCCCTATATAAGCAGCCGCTTTTAGTGCTAGGGGCCCCTTGCTTCCAGCTCTCCCTTAACCAAAGGCTCTCCAATAAAGTGTGATTTGAGAAGAATCCTTGAGTGGTGGTCGTTCTTTCTCGCTGGTCAAGAGGAGACCGCCGCAAAGTATATTGAGACGGACATCAAGAAGAAGAGATCAAGAATTCGTTGTGAAGTACATAGTGAAGGGAAGATCGAGAAAGGAAGAATGAAAACAATTTCGAGAAGTACATCGAGAAGAGGAAATTGAGAATTCTCTGAGATGGACATCGAAAAGTATACTTCAGGAAGGATATTTCAAAGGGGAAATTGAGAAGAATAGAATGAGAAGAACATCAAGAAGGACATTGACATCAGTTAGGTCATCAAGAAAGGGAAATTGAAAAGAAGAGAAAGAAGAATATTGAGAAGGATATCAAGAAGGGGAGATCGAGAAGGGGAGAACAAGAAGAATATCGAGAAGTACATCAAGAATAAGAGATCAAGAATTCATAAGGAAAGACATCAAGAATACGTGTTTGAGAACTTACTGAGAAGGACATTGAAGATAGATCAGGAAGGACATCCGGAAGGGGAGATTGAGAAGGGTAGAACGAGAAGAATATTGAGAAGGACATTGTGAAGAAGAGATGGAGAATTCATCAGAAAGAACAAATCTAATCAGAGATCGAGAAGGGGAGAATGAGAAAAATATAGAGAATGATGTCAAAAAGAAGACATTGAGAATTCATTGCGAAAGACATCGAGAAAGGAAAATCTAGAATCGGAGAACAATAAGAATATAGAGAATGACATCAAGAAGAGATTGATAATTCATGGGGAAAGACACTAACAATGGGAGATTGAGGAGGACATTGAGATGAAGAGTTTGAGAATTCTATGAGATGGACATCAGGGAGAATAGATCATGAAGGACATTGAGAGATGGAGATCGAGAATTCATTGGGAAGGACATCAAGAAAGGGGGTTAGAGAAGGGAAAACGACATGATAATCGAGAAGGTTGTATTGAGAATGAGAGAAGGAGAATTATATTGAAAAGGACATCGAGATGTAGAGTTCACAAATTCAACAGGATGGACATTGAGAAGCAGAGCTAGGGAAGGAAATTTATAAGAGGAGATTAAGAAGGGAAGATTGAAAAGAATATCAAGAAGGACATTGAGAAGAAGAGATCGAGAATTCATTGGGAAGAACATTGAGAAGGGTAAATTAGGAAGGATATCTAGACAGGGAGATTGAAAAGAGTAGATTGAGAAGAATATCAAGAAGAAAATTGAGAAGAAATGATCGAAAAATCATTAGAAAGGACATCAAGAAGGTGATATTAGGAAAGACAAGAATGTCAAGAGGAATATATAGAAGGGGAGATCAAAAATTCTTCAGGGAGGACATCAAGAAGGGCAGATCGAGAAGAGTATTATGAGAAGAATATCGAAAAGGACATCCACAAGGGGAAATCGAGAAGCAGAGAAAGAATAATATCGAGTATATCGAAAAGAAGAGATCAAGAATTCATCTTAGTTCCACATCCTCTCCAGCTTTAAGTGTCTTCAGTGTTTTTGATCTTAGCCATTCTGACATGTGTAAGGTGGTATCTCAGAGTTATTTTGATTTGCATTTCCCTGATGATTAGGGATGTTGAGCAATTCCTTAAATGTCTTTCAGGCATTTGAGTTTCTTCTGTTGAGAATTCTCTGTTTAGTTCTAAAGCCCATTTCTCGATGGGACTGTTGGTCATTTTGATGTCTAATTTCTTGAACTCTCCTACACTGCTGGTGGGAATGCAAGTTTGTACAACCACTTTGGAAATCAATATGGCAC
>NW_023505123.1:0-20053 GCF_004664715.2 Peromyscus leucopus | reverse complement strand
TCACCTCTCACTTTGATAATTTCCTGGCGTCTATTCTTCCTGGGAGACTTTGCTTCTTCTTGTTCTAGAGCTTTCAAGTGTGCTGTTAAGTCACTAGTGAGGGATTTCTCCAACTTCTTTATGTGGGCATTTAGTGCTATGAATTTCCCACTTAACACTGCTTTCATAGTGTCCCATAAGTTTGGGTATGTGGTGTCTTCATTTTCATTGATCTCTAGGAAGTCTTTAATTTCTTTCTTTATTTCTTCCTTAACCCATTGGTGATTCAGTTGAGCATTATTCAGTTTCCATGAGATTGTAGGTTTTCTGTAGTTTTTGTTGTTGTTGAAATCTAACTTTAAACCATGGTGGTCTGATAGAACACAGGAGGTTATTCTAATTGTTTTGTATCTGTTGAGATTTGCTGTGTGGCCAAGTATGTGGTCGATTTTAGAGAAAGTTCCATGGGGTGCTGAGAAGAAGGTATATTCTTTCTTGCTAGGATGGAATGTTCTGTAGATATCTATTAGGTCCAATTGGGTCATGACATCAGTTAAGTCCTTTATTTCTCTGTTAAGTTTTGATTTGGGAGATCTGTCCAGTGGTGAAAGTGGGGTGTTTAGATCTCCCACTATTAATGTGTGGTGTATTATATGTGGTTTAAGCTTTAGTAATGTTTCTTTTACATATGTGGGTGCCCTTGTGTTTGGGGCATATATGTTCAGAATTGAAACTTCATCTTGGTCGATCTTTCCTGTGACGAGGATGTAATGTCCTTCTTGATCTCTTTTGATTGATTTTAGTTTGAAGTCTATTTTGTTGGATATCAGGATGGCTACCCCTGCTTGTTTCTTAAGACCATTTGATTGGAAAGTCTTTTCCCAGCCTTTTATTCTTAGGTAGTGTCTGTCTTTGAATTTGAGATGTGTTTCTTGTATGCAGCAGAAAGATGGGTCCTGCTTTCGTATCCATTCTGTAAGTCTATGTCTTTTTATAGGTGAATTAAATCGTTGATATTAAGGGATATTAATGACCAGTGATTCTTCATCCCTGTTATTTTTGGTGGTAGTGTGTGTGTACTTCTCTTCTTTGGGGTTTACTGTTGTGGCTTTATCTATTGCCTGTGTTTTCGAGTGTGTATCTGACTTCCCTCGGTTGGAATTTTCCTTCTAGTGCTTTCTGTAGGGCTGGGTTTGTGGATAGGTATTGTTTAAATCTGGCTTTGTCTTCGAATGTCTTGTTCCTTCCGTCTATGATGATTGAAAGTTTTGCTGGGTATATTAGTCTGGGCTGACATCCATGGTCTCTTAGTGTCTGCATTACATCTGTCCAGGTCCTTCTGGCTTTCAAAGTCTCCATTGAGAAGTCGGGTGTTATTCTGATGGGTTTACCTTTATAGGTCACTTGGCCTTTTTCCTTGGCTGCTCTTAATATTCTTTCTTTATTCTGTACATTTTGTTGTTTAATTATTATGTGTTGAGGGGACTTTTTTGGGGGGGTCTAGTCTGTTTGGTGTTCTATAGGCTTCTTGTATCTTCATAGGCATTTCCTTCTTTAAGTTGGGAAAGTTTTCTTCTATAATTTTGTTGAATATATTTTCTGTGCCTTTGAGTTGGTATTCTTCACCTTCTTCTATCCCTATAATTCGTAGGTTTGGTCTTTTCATGGTGTCCCAAATTTCTTGGACATTTTGGTTCATGACTTTGTTGGCTTTAGTGTTTCCTTCGACTGATGAAACTATTTCTTCTACTGTGTCTTCAATGCCAGAAATCCTCTCTTCCATCTCTTGCATTCTGTTGGTTATACTTGCATCTGAAGTTCCCGATCTTTTACTCAGGTTTTCTATTTCCAGCATTCCCTCTGTTTGTGTCTTCTTTATTTTTTCAATTTCCCTTTTCAGTTCTTGGACTGTTTCCTTTGTTTCATTATTTTTTCATGATTTTCTTTCAGTGCTTTATTGTTTTCTTGCAGGACTTTATTGTTTTCTTCCAGGAGTTTATTGTTTTCTTGGAGGGCTTTATTGTTTTCTTCTAATTTGTTTGCCCTTTCCTCTAGTTGTTTACAGCGTTCTTCCAATTTTCTTGTCTTTTCCTCTACACAAGCCTCTACCTTCTTCATGAAGTTACTCATAAGGCTACTTACTTCTGCTTCTTCCAATTTTTGGTGTTCAGGTCTAGATGTTGGAGGGGGGCTAGGTTCTGGTGATGCTGTATTGCTCTTCATTTTGTTGTATGTACTTCTGCCTTGACGTCTGCCCATCTCCTCGTGGTTCCTTCTTGGTCTTATCAGTGTACTTGTTTCAGAAAGAGCTGACAGATTCAGGAAGTCTCTCTCTCTTGTCCAAAAGGAAGTTCTCTTGTCCAACTCTCTGGTCCAGGAGGGAAGTCAGGGGCAGGATGGGAGCTGGGGGCCGGTCTCTAAATCTCAGGAAGTGGCTGGGGTCTCAGGCAGATGGGCGTGGGGGCAGGGCACGGGAATTGCAGGGGCTGTCGGGGGGCTTGGTGAAGGGGACCCCTCCCGGTGGGGCTAGAAGGGGACCCGCCCGGTGGCCATAGCCTGTGCCAAGTTGGGCAGGTCTTCCTGGAGTGGCTGGTGCCCAGGGATGGGGTCCGTGTTGGAGCCGGGTACTCACTTCTGGTCCAGAAGGGAAGTCGGGGGCAGGATGGGAGCTGGGGGCCGGTCTCTAAGTCTCAGGAAGTGGCTGGGGTCTCGGGCAGATGGGCGTGGGGGCAGGGCGCGGAGATTGCAGGGGCTGCCAGGGGGCTTGGAGAATGGGATCCCTCCCGGTGGGGCTAGAAGGGGACCCGACCGGTGGCCAGAGCCTGTGGCCAAGTTGGGCAGGATTTCCCGGAGTGGCTGGTACCCAGGGATGGGGTCCGGGTAGGAGCCGGATACTCACCTCTGGTCCAGAAGGGAAGTTGGGGGCAGGATGGGAGCTGGGGGCCGGTCTCTAAGTCTCAGGAAGTGGCTGTAGTCTTGGGCAGATGGGCGTGGGGGCAGGGCGTGGAAATTGCAGACTCTGCCGTGGGCTTGGACAAGGGGATCCTTCCTGGTGGGGCTAGAAGGGGACCTGTCCGGTGGCCAGAATCTGGTGCCAAGTTGGGCAGGTGTTCCCAGGAGTGGCTGGAGCCCAGGGATGGGGTCCAGGAAGGGCCCGGATATTCACCTCTGGTCCAGAAGGGAAGTCGTGGGCAGGCTGTGATGTACTTCTTGTTACATCCTACTATATGTACTTCTTGATGAATTCTGGATCTTTCCTTCTTGAAATACTTCTTATTCTCCTCATCTTGATCTCCTTCTCAATGGCCTTTTTGATCTAACCTTCTTGATTTCCTTCTCAATATCCTACTCATGCTCCACTCTCCATCTCACCTTCTCTATGTCCTTCTCAGTCTCTCCTCAATATCTTTTACAATGAATTCTCCATCTCTTTTTCTCGATGCTCTTCTCACTTATCTTCTCATTCTCTCCCTCCTGCACTACACGTTTTGATGTCCTTCCCTATCTCCCTTTCTCCATGTCCTTCCCAGTGAATTCTCAGTCTCCTATTTTTGATGCCCTTCTCAATATTCTTCTCATTCTCCTCTTCTCAATCTCTTCTTTTTGATATCCTTCTCAATGTTCTTCTCGGTCTCCTCTTCTAGATATGCTTCTCGATATTTTTTTTGATGTCCTCTTCTCCATCTCTCCTTCTTGATCTCCTTCTCGATGTAAGTCTCAACCTCCTCTTCTCGATGTTTTTCTTGATGAATTCTTGATCTCTTCTGCTGGATATCCTTCTCAATATTGTTGTAATTCTCTGCTTCTCAATCTCTCCTTCTTGATCTCCTTCTTAATATTCTTCTTGTTCTCCCCTACTGGATCTCCCATTCTTGATGTCCATCCTTATCTCCCCTTGTCAGTGTTCTTCCCAATGAATTCTGAATCTCTTCTTCTTGGATTCCTTCTTGAAATATTTCTTGTTTCCCTTATTGATCTCCCCTTATTAATATCCTTCCCGATCTCCCCTTCTCGTTGTCCTCTTCAATGAATTCTCAATCAGCCATTTCTGATGAATTTCTCTATAGGTTTCTGGATCCCCCTATCTCGATCTCCCATTCTCAAAGTCCTCGATATTCTTCTTGCTCTCCCCTTCTCAATCTACTCTTCGCTATCTCCAATTCTCGATGTCCTTCTCAAAGAATTCTCAATCTTGTCTTCTTGAATTCCTTCTTAATATGTTTCTCATTCTCTCCTTCTCAAACTTGTTCTCAATGTCCTTCTCAATCTCCCCTTCTTGATATCCTTCTTAATGAATTCTCAATCTCTTCTTCTTGATAGACATTGAACTTCTCCTCATTTTCCCCTTCTTGCTCTCTCCTCGATCTCTTTCTCATTGTCCTCGATGTTCTCGCCTTATATATGTCCTTTTCAATGAATTCCTGATTTCTTCCTCTCAATATCCTTCTGGATATTATTCTGGTTTTCATCTCTTAGAACTCTCCTTCTCAGTTTCCTTCTCGATCTCGCCTTCTAGATGTTTTTCTCAATGAATTCTCCATCTCCTCTTCTTGAAGTCATTATTAATATTCTTTTCATTCTCCCCATCTTGATCTTCACTTCTTGATTTGCTTCCTGATGAATTCCCAATCTCTTCTTTTCAATGTCTTCCTCAATATTCTCATTCTCTTCTTCTAGAACTCCTGTTTTCCATGTCCTTCCTGATAATTCTCTATCCCTTCTTCTCAATGTCCTTCTCAATATCCTTCTCATGCTCCCCTTCTCAATCTTCTCTTCTCAATGTCCTTCACAAACTTCCATTCTTTTTTTTTTTTTTTTTTTTTTTTGGTTTTTCGAGACAGGGTTTCTCTGTGTAGCTTTGCGCCTTTCCTGTAGCTCACTTGGTAGCCCAGGCTGGCCTCGAACTCACAGAGATCCGCCTGGCTCTGCCTCCTGAGTGCTGGGATTAAAGGCGTGCACCACCACCGCCTGGCCCGCAAACTTCCATTCTTGATATACTTCCATATGAGTAATCTATCGCTTCTACTCCATGTCCTTTTTGATCAATTCTCAATCTATTCTTCTTGATGTCCTTCTCAATATTTTTCATTCTCTCTGTCCATCTCCCTTTCTTGATATCCTTTCTGATCTCCCCTTCTTGATGCCCTTCTCAATAAATTCTCTTTCTCTTCTCAATTTCCTATTCTTTATATTCTTCTCATTCTCCCTTTCTCTATTTCCTCTTCTTGATGTATGTCTCAAAGAATTCTGTATCTCCACTACTCGGTCCTTCTTAATCTCCCTGCTTCCTCATCTTTCTTGTTGAATTCTTGATCAACCTTCTCAATGTCATTCTCAACATGCTTCTTGGTCTCCCCTTCCTCATCTTCCCTTTTTGATGTCCTCTATCTGTCTTTCTCAATGTCTTTCTCCATGAATTCTCTATCTCCCCTTCTTCATTCCTTTCTTGGTATTCTTCTTGTTTTCCCACAATCAATCTCCCCTTCTCGATCAAACCTTCTCAATGTTCTTCTCGATTAATTCTCGATTACCCTTCTCCATGTCCTTTTTGATATGCTTCTCATTCTCACCTTCTCAATCTCCTTTTTTTGTTGTCCTTCAGGATTGCTCTTTCTCAATGAATTATCGATCTCTTCTTCTCAATATTCTAGTTATTCTTCTGATTCTCATCTTCTCAATCTCTCATTCTCAATGGCTTTCTCATAGACCTTCTAGATTTCCCCTTCTCAATGTATTTCTCAATGAATTCTCAATCTGTTCTTCTCAATATCATTCTTGATATTCTTCTCATTCCTCTCTTCTCGACCTCGTATTCACGATCTTCTTCTGGATGTCCATCTTGATCTAATCTTCTCAAAATCCTTCTCAGTATTCCTGTTCTCCTCTTCTCATGCTCCTCTATCTCCCCTTCTCAATGTACTTCTATATCTCCCCTACTCAATGTCCTTTCTGATAAATTTTCGATCTTTTCTTCATGATGCTCTTCTCAATAATCTTGTTCTCCCTCTCTTGAACTCCCATTTTTGATGTTCTTCCCGATCTCCTCTTCTCAATGTCCTTCCCAGTGAAATCTCAATCACTTCTTCTCAATGCCCTTCTCAATATTCTTCTCTTTCTCCTCTTCTCTACCTCTCCTACTCAGTGTCCTCAATGTTATTCTCCATCTCCTCTTCTCAATATCATTCTTGATACTATTCTCAATGTCCTCTTTTCCATCTCTCCTTCTCTATCTCCTTCTCGATGTAGGTCTCAATATCCCCTCTCTTGATGTTTTTCTCCATGAATTCTCAGTCTCTTCTTATAGATATCCATCTGGATATTCTCCTTTATCTCCCCTACTCGATCTGCCATTCTCAATGTCCTTCCCTTTCTCCCCTTCTCAATGTCCTAGATGGATTCTTGATCTCCGCTTCTCGACTTCTTTCCTGTTCTACTAATCTCGATGTAATTTCAGATGAACTTTTGATCACTTCTTAATTGATATTCTTCTCGTTTTCCCCTTCTCAGTCTCAACTTTTGATGAATTTCCTGATCTGCCCTTCTTGATGTCATTCCCTATGAATTCTCGATCCCTTCTTCTTAATGTCCTTCTCAATTGTCTTCTCATGATCCCCTTCTCAATCTCCCCTTCTCAATGTCCTTTCTGAAGAAATCTCAATCTCTTCTTCTTGATGTTGTTATCTATAATCATTTTGTTCTCCCACTCTCGAACCTCCCATGTCGATGTCCTTCACAATCTCCACTTCTCATTGTCCTACCCAATGAATTCTCCATCTCTTCTTCACTTTGCCCTTCTTGATATTCTTGTCTTTCTGCTCTTCTCGATCTCTCCTTCTTGGTTGTCTTCTGGATGTTCTCTTGATCTTGTCTTCTTGATATCCTTCTCGATATTTTTTCTCAGTGTCCTCTTCTCTCCTTCTCAATCTCCTTCTAGATGTTCGTCTTGATCTCTCCTTCTTGATGTTTTTCTTTATGAGTGCTCAATTCCTTTTTTTGGATATTCTTCTTGATATTCTTCTCACAATCCCCTTCTCAATCTCTACTTCTCAATATCCTCCTCGATATTCTTCATCTTCTCCCTTACTCGTTCTCCCATTCTTGATGTCCTTCTGGTTTCTGCTTCTTGATATCCTTCCCAATGCACAATTCTTAATGTCCTTCCCAATGGATTCTTGATCTATTCTTCTCTATGTCCTTCTCAATATTTTTCTTGTTTTCCCCTTCTGGATCTCACCTTCTCAATGTCCTCCACTCTCTACTCTTATCGAAGTCTTTAATTAATTCTCGATATCTACTTCTCAATGTCCTTTTTGATATTCTTTTGTTCTTCTCTACTTGATCTCCCCTTCTCCATGTCCTTCCCATTCTCCCCTTTTCAATTTCCTTCCCAATGAATTCTCAAACTCCCCTTCTCAATGTCCTGCTCTGTGTCACCTTCATGATTTGCTTCACAATTAATAATTGGTCTCTTCTACTCAATGTCCTTCTTGATATTCTTTTTGTTCTCTTATCAAACTCCCATTCTCAATGTCCTGCCTGGTCTCACCTTCACCATGTCCTCTAGGAATTCTCAATGTGTTCTTCTTGATGTCCTTATTGATATTCTTCTCATTCTCCCCTCCTCAATGTCTCATTCTTGATGTCCTCCCTGTTCTCCCCTTCTTGATGTCCTTGCCGATAAATTCTCGATCTCTCCTTCACAATGCCCATCTTTATATTCTTCTCAATCTCTCCTTCTTGATCTCCCCTTCTCGATGTCCCTCCCTGTCTCCCCTTCTCGTTTTCATACCAAATGAATTCTTGATCTCTTCTTCTCTAAGTTCTTCTCAATATTCTTTTCGTTCACCCTTCTCCAACTCCTCTACTTGAATTCCTGCCCAGTCTCACCTTCACAATGTCCTTACCATTGCATTCTCAATCTCTTCTTCTCTTTTTCCTTCTAGATAGTCTTCCCATTCTCCCAATCGTGATCTCCCCCTTTTCGATGTACTTCCCAATATCCTCTTCTCGATGACTTTCCAGATGAAGTCTCGATCTCTTCTTCTCAATTTCCTTCTTGATATTCTTCTTCTCACCTTCTCAAGCTCCCGTTCTTGATATTCTTTCAATATTGTTCTCTTTCTCCCCTTTTCAATCTCTTTTTGATGACCTTCCTGATCTCCAATTCTCGATATCCTTCCCAATGAATTCTCAATTTCTTTTTCTCAATATATGTCTCAGTAATCTTCTCATTCTACTCTTCTCTATCTCCCCTTGATGTTCTTCTCGATCCATCCATCTCAATGTACTTCTCAGTAAATTCTCTATCTCCTGTTCTCAATGTCCTTCTTGAAATTCTTCTCAATCTTCCCATCTTGATGTCCTTCTCAATCAACCCTTCTCAATGTCCTTGATGAATTCTTAATCTCTCCTTCTTGATGTCCTTCTACGTGAATTCTCAATCTCACATTCTTGATTTACTTCTTGATATTCTTATCTTTCTCCCCTTCACAATTTCCCCTTCTAAATGTCCTTCTTGATTTGCCATTCTCATTTTCTTTCTCTATCTCCCCTTTTCAAAGTCCTTCTCAAGGATTTCTCTATCTCTTCTACTCAATATCCTTTTAAATCTCATTCAAGTCTTCTCAATCTCTCCTTCTAGATCTCATTCTTGATGTTCTTCTCGATCTCACCTTCTTGTTTCCTTCTTGATATTCTTCTCATTCTCCCCCTCCTGATCCCCATTCTCGATGTCCTTTTCAATATATTCTCAATCCTTCCTTCTCAATATCCTTCTCAATCTCCCTTACTCGATGTCCTTCTTGATATTCTTCTCGTTCTCCCCTTCTCAATTTCCCCTTTCAATGTCCTTTTAAACTCCCCTTCTCGATGTCCTTCTGATACATTCATGATCTCTTCTTCTTGATGACCATGTCAATATTATTCTCGTTCTCCGGTTCTAAATCTCCCCTTCTTGATGACCTTACCGATTTCCTCTTTTTGATGTCCTTTCTTTTGAATTCTCCATCCCTTCTTCTCAAAATTTTTCTCTATATTTTTTTCTTTGACCCTTCTTGATATCCCCTTTTTAATGTCCTTCTTGAGGAATTCTCGAACTCCCCTTTAAAATGTCCTTCTTGACACGCTTCTCATTCTACCCTTCTCAATCTCCCCTTCTCAATGTCCTCAATCCATTCTCCTCAATGTACTTCTTGATGAATTCTCTATCTCCCATTTTTGATGTCCTTATTGAAATTCTTCTTGATCTCCCCTTCTCAATCTTCCCTTTCGATGTCTTTCTTAATCACCCATTCTCAATGTCCTTCTTGATGAATTCTGAATCTCTCCTTCTCGATTTTCTCGATGTACTTCTCAATCTCCCCAATTGACTCCTTCTTGTACTTCTTGATCTCCTTTTCGCAATGTACTTCTCCATGCATACTTGATCACTTCTCAATATCCATCTCGATATTTTTGTCATGTTCCTCTTCTCCATAATATTCTCATTATCCTTCTTGATCTCCCATTCTCGATTTTTTTTCTCAAGGATTTCTTGATCTCTCCTTCTCGATA
The DNA here is from genome assembly GCF_004664715.2 of Peromyscus leucopus. NCBI lineage: Eukaryota > Metazoa > Chordata > Mammalia > Rodentia > Cricetidae > Peromyscus > Peromyscus leucopus. The sequence continues at coordinate 10,522 of NW_023505123.1, read as the reverse complement.
ATCTTCTTGATGTCCTCCATGATCCTCCCTTTCTGATTTCCTTCTCAATGAATCTTGATATCTTCTTCTCAATATCCTTCTCGATAGTCATCTCATTCTCCACTTCTCTATGTCTCCTTCTGTTCTCCACTTCTTAATTTCCTTCTCAACATTCTTCTCTTTCTCTCCTCCCAATTTACCCTTCTCAATGTTCTTCTCTATCTCACCTTCACAATGTCTTTCCCAATGAATTTTTTATTTTTTTCTCAATCTCTTTCTTGATATTCTTCTCATTCTCCTCATCTCGTTCTACTTCTCATGGTCCTCAATCTCCACTTCTAGATGTCCTTCTTGATGCATTCTCGATATCTACTTCTTGTTATACTTCTCAATATTTTCTTATGCTCCTCTTCTCAGTCTCTCCTCAATCATATTCTTATTGTCCTCCTCGTTCTTCCCTTCTCAATGTTTTTTGGATGATTTCTTCATATCTCCTTCTCGATCTCCTTCTTGATGTCATCCACGATCACCCATTCTCAATGATTTTCTCAATGAATTGTCGATCTCTTCTTTTCAATATCCTTCTTTACATTCTTCTCTTTCTCCCCTTCCTGATCTGCCCTTCTCGATCTCACCTTCATGGTGTCCTTCCTGATAAATTTTTTATTTCTTCTTCTCAGTGTCTTTCTTGATATTCTTCTTGTGCTTCCATACTTGATCTCTGCTTCTCGATGTCCTTCCCATTCTCCTTTTACCGATGTGCTTCTCAATGAATTCTTAATTTCTTCTCTCGATGTCCTTCTAGATATTCTTCTCGTTCTTTCCTTCTTGATCTGCCCTTATCAATGTCCCTCCCATTCTCCTCTTCTCAATGTCCTTCCATATGAATTCTCGATCTCCCTTTCTCGATGTCCTTTGTGATCTCCCAATCTCAATGTCATTTCTGATGAATTTTCAATAACTTCTTATTGATATTCTTCTCGTTTTCACCTTCTCAAAGAATTTCCTGATCTGCCAATTCTGATGTAATTCCCAATGAATTCTTGATCCCTTCTTCTCAATGTCCTTCTAGATATTCATCTATTCTCTTCTCTATGTCACCTTCTCAATCTCCCCTTCTAGATTTCCTCTCAACATTCTTCTCTTTCTCCCCTTCCTAATCTGCACTTCTCAATGTCCTTCTAGATCTCACCTTCAGAATGCCGTTCCTGATGAATTTTTAATTTCTTCTCAATGTCTTTCTTGATATTCTTCTTGTTCTTCTCTTCTCAATCTCCACATTTCAATGCCCTTCCCATTCTCCATTTATCAATGTCCTTCACAATGAATTCTCAATCTCTTCTCTCGATGTCCTTCTCAATATTCTTCTCTTTCTTCTCTTCTTTAGCTCCCCTTCTCTTTGTCCTTCTTAGTGAGTTCTCCCCTTCTTGATGTCCTTCCTGATGTCCCAATCTCAATGTCATTTCAAATGAATTCTCAATCACTTCTTACTGATATTCTTCTCTTTTTCCCCTTCTCAGTGCATTTCCTAATCTGCCCTGATGAATTCTTGATCTCTCCTTCTCAATGTCTGTCTCGATATTCTTCTTGTTCTCTCCTTCTTGACCTACCCTTTTGATGTACCTACCTGTCTGTCCTTCTTGAAGTCCTTCCCCATGAATTCTCAATTTCTTATTCTTGATGTTCATCTCAATATTCTTCTAGTTCTCTCCTTCTCAATCTCCCCTTTCTGATGTCCCTCCCTGTCTCCCCTACTCGAAGTCCTTCCTCATGTATTCTCCATCTCTTCTTCTTGATGTCCATCTTCATATTCTTCTTGTTCTCTCCTTCTCAAACTCCCTTTCTCATTGTCCTGCCTGGTCTCACCTTCACGATGTCCTTCTGGATGAATTCTTGATCCCCTTTTTTTGGTGTCCTTAATATTCTTATTCTCCCCTTTTTGATCTCCCCTTCTCGATGTTTTTCTCAATGAATTCTTGATCTCTGGTTCTTTTTTTTGTTTGTTTTTTTGTTTTTTGTTTTTTGTGTCTTTATTGGGGTTCACTATGGGTAGGAACTGTCACCTTAAGGCATTTCCCTCCCACCCAAGCATGTCCATTCTAATCCTCCTGGGATGCTTTCTGAGACTTTTTCTTTTTCTTTGTGCAGCTGACAGCAGCTTCATCAGGTTCCTCCTTAAAAGAAAACTTCCTTTTCTTCTTGGGGACACTGGGGCTTGCTGCCTCTTCTGGTTCACTGGCCATTTCCTCCTTAGGCAGGGATTTCTTCCTCTTGGGAGGACTTACACTGCTAGTAGCCATCTCTTCAGGATCACTGACCAACTCCTCCTTGGGAAAAGCTTTCTTTTTCTTACTTTTAGGCAAAGAGACAGGTGGATCTTCCATTCCATTTTCCTGTGGAGTCTCCTGGGGTTTTAGCTTTTTCTTCTTCTTAGGTTTTTCATGTGTTTCCTCACATTCTTCTGGAGTGCTACTGTTTTCTGAAGAGGCCAGTGCCAGTGCAGCCAGTCGTTTCTTCTCCTTCTTCAAGCTTTTCTTCTCCTGTTTTTCTAGCTTCCTGGTAATTTCAGTAGCCGCTTCCTCTGAACCATAGCTTCCTTCATGACATCCAGGTTCTTCCGTGGAATCTCTCCAGTCTCATAGAAAGATAGCCGCTCCTCAACTTGTTCTCGGAGCTTCTCCCCAAACACACTTGTGGGCACCTCAGAGAAGCAATCAATCCTTGAGGCAATGCTGCATTTGTTTGCTAGATATCGGGAGATGCAGCCTTTGTTCTTTGCAGCTGCTCGACCAATAAAGGTGGAATGGAAAATGAGTCCATATTTTGGTGTATTACCCCCTTGTCTTCAGTGCTCTGGAAACTCGGTCCCTTTTTGCTGGGCCCTGGGAATCACTCAGACACCAGGACTGGCCATGATCTCTGGTTCTTGATATCCTTCTTGATCTCCACTTCTCAATGTCCTTCTCATGAATTCTTGAATTCCCCTTATTGATATCCTTCTCAAAATGCTTCTCATTCTCCCCTTCTAGATCTTTCCTTCTTCTTCATGTCCTTCTCAATCCATCCTTCTCTATGAATTCTCAATCTCCCCTTCTTGATGTCATTCTTGATTTTCTTCTCCTCCTCCCCTTCTCAATCTTCCTTCTTGATCACCCCTTCTCAATGTCCTTCTCGCTGAATTATCGACCTCTCCTTCTCAATGTTCTTCTCTATATATTTCTCATTCTGCCCATCTCAATCTACTTCTCATTGTCCTCGATCTCCATGTCTAGATGTCCTTCTCGATGCATTCTCAATCTCTACTTCTTGCTATCTTTCTCAATATTCTTCTTATGCTCCTCTTCCCATCTCGCCTGATCACATTCTCATTGTCCTTCTCCATCTCCCCTTCTCTGTGTTTTTCTGGATGATTTCTTCATATCTACTCAATCTTTTTCTTGATTTCATCCATGATCTCTCCTTCTCAATGCTTTTCTCAATGAATTGTCGATTTATTTTTCTCAATATCCTTCTCAATATTCATCTTGTTCTCCTCTTCTTGCTGTCTCCTTATTGATCTCCCCTACTTGATCTCTTCTCTCAATGTTCTTTTAGATCTTCTTCTAGTTCTTCCCTTCTCGATTTCCCCTTTTCAATATCCTTCCCATTCTCCTTTTATCAATGTCCTTCCATGTTGGGAGCCTAAAGTTGGATGACTGCGCTCTGACCTTTCTTGCTTGGATGACCTGACAGAACTACACCCTTGACAACCGTTACTAAGTTACAAAAAACAATAACTCCCGGAAGAAAAAAAAAAACACAAAATGTACCATTAGATTAATATACTTTTAGATTAACTTCCTGGAGTATGTTTGGTTGGTCAGTTGCACAAGCAGTGGACCAAAAAGACCTCACCCTGACTCTATTCTTCAGAAGAGACCTCACCCTGATCCTATTCTTCTATTCTTCAGAAACTTTCTATCCCCCTCCCTTCCCCTATTCACTTCTCCTATATACCAGCATATATAAACCTGCTTCCCCTTGCAATAAAGGAGACCTTGAAATGACTCAGACTGACTCTGTTTTTTTTTATGCGCCTGGTCTCCTTCCTCTCTCGCCCTCATTGGTTTTTCAGGAGGTGCCTCCTCGGGTCTTACATAATAACCTTACCTGCTGGATGGGACAAATGGTGACCGAAAGTGGGGCTTGAGGCACGGTGACCTACTGGACCATGGATAATAATGGAGCTCCAGACCACAAAGGGTGGAGACACCCAGACCGCATCACTCTTGCAACGCGGGAAGTCTTTGAGGTAAATACATTCGTCGGATAACCAATGGGAAAGGGTTTATCAGAAGAGGTTCTCTTTATCAAGGAAATGAAAGGCAGTCTTAGGGAGAGAGGAATAAGAGTTAAGAAAAAGGATCTAATAAAATTTTTGTGTTTTGTGGAGGAGAAAGGCCCCTGGTTGGTAGTTAACGGCCCAGGGATTCACTCTCTGACTTGGAACAAAGTTCGAAAAGATATTAATAAATTGCTTAGAAATGGGGAAAATGTCCCTGACGCTTTTTTTAGTTTTCATAGTGTGATCAGATATATTTTAAAGAAAACAGAGGGAGACAAACATGTTTCACATTTATTAGCCCTTGCGGAGGAGTTTCTCTCAGACTCCCCCTGCCTGATGCCTGATAATGAGTCTGGAGCCACAGCAGCCGCTCTGCCAAAAAATGAAAGTAAAACAAGAACAGCCGATTCTCCCCTGATGGTGACTCTTGCTTTCGGAGCAGAGGAGCCCTTCTGTACAGAAGTTTAATAAATCCTCCTGCTATTGTATCAAAAGGATTGGAGTCTGGGTTCTTGAGACCTAAATTTTGGGGTCAAACATTGGAGTTTCCACCAAGATTGGGGTGGCCTCTGGACCCCCACTCTGTCAGTTGGAGGTAAACACGAGCTCTATCTATGTTTTATGTTATTGTGTCTTGTCTTTTGTCTGGTTGATTTGGCATTTACCATGCAGACTGTGTCTGTCCTTGTCTTCTTTGTGTTTGTTTTTTTTGGAGTCTCTCTTTGCCTCTACCTTTCTCTCTCCATATGGGGCAACAACAACTACCCCCCTAAGTTTGACTTTATATAACTGGAAGGATGTCCTCGCTCGGGCTCGCAATGCCTCTCTGGAAGGCAAGAAAAAGAAATGGATCACCTTCTGTTCCTCAGAATGGCCAGCCTTTGGAGTTGGCTGGCCAGGGGATGGGACTTTTAACGTTGATTGATGTGATTTCACAGGTGCCTGGGTGAAGCTGTTCCTTACTGCTTTACTTGCCCCAGCAACACTGGGGCTCTGACCCCCAACTCTTCCTTCTCAAACTCCCCTTACTCCCCTTGCCCCTTCAGCCATGGCAGCCTTCCGACAGTTTCCCCCCTTTATCCTCTTAAGGAAATCAAGCATGAAAATCCCCGGGCCTTGCAGAGGATCCAGGGGACTAATGATGGAATAACCCCCCTCATGCAGATCCGCCTGCCGGCATAGAAAAAAATTAAAAAATCCTCCAAAACAGCTCTGGACACTGGCTAGTGAGCAATGGAGCAGAGAGGAACTGGCAGGAGTCAGCTGGAGCCTTGAGGAGCTCAGAATGTGGGGGCTGGTGGATAACTAACTGCCCTTCCACGATCACAGCTGACAGGTCTGTGGGCCCATCTGGAGTATGGAATCTCCCATGCTGTTGGATGGGACTCCTAAGACCTGCCCTGGAGCTAAAACCTGATCAGGATCTGGCTCCAAGAATGGAATGTCACTCCCTATATGAGATTAACCTACAGTTTGTTGTTTGAGGTGCATTACTGATGCAAATTTAGATTTATATTACTGAGAGAAATCACAAGAAAAACTTTGATATAAAAGGTTATAAAAGGTCAGTAAACTGTTATGATTTCTTTTACCTTCAAATACTGAATTTAAAAGTTAGTTCTGATTGTTTTTCATCTTAAAATGGCTAATGATTCTGCAAACTGCTTATGTGTGTATATGGACAGGTATGTGACTTAGAAATGTAAGCAAGCTTTAACTGTATGTATGTATGTATGTATGTATGTAACTAGGATCCAACTGTGTGTATGTGTACAAGTAATTATTGTTTTAAAAAATATATGTAACACCTAAGTACTTATGTCTTTACCAAGTGTTTAACAACAAGTTCCTAGAAAATTTAAATAGATAACAACATATGTTTAATAAATAAGATATTTGATGAATATTAAAGTTGCACATCAATGCTTTTATACACAAAAATATACCTTGCTCTGACAGCTAAACTTTGCGATTTAAGATTTACCCATGTAAAATGATAATGATTTTAAAGACATAAAAGAATCAAAAAAACAGCTAAGGTTTACAAATATATGACAGGACTAAAGTTTCAAAAAGAGTCTAGTTACAGTGGTGGACCTTAGCAGTTTTAAAATTGCCAATGTCAGGTGATGATTACCGAAAGCACCAGCCATAATAAAATAGAACAGACAGGCTATGTATATACTGCCAAAGGTAGGGTCAAAGAAATCATCCAAGCCTCTGAATGAAGGAACCAAAAATATTGTAAATAAGTTCCAGATATTAAACTTTAGGATTGTTTGTACTCTGGAGCTTGGTTTGACCTTATACAGATTATGTTCCCCCTTAAAGTAAAAAAAATAGAGGTACTTTATTGTTATTACAAAAGACTTTGAGAGATCTTAATCCTTTAAAGACAGTTTTTATAGTTAAAAACCAATGACTTAAAAATGTTTCTTCTTACCCAAGGTACATTCAGGTTTCAAAATGTTTTCTAGCCTCCTTGTATTTGCTAAGTTTGCTAAGCTTAAGTTATTTAAATAAGCTGATACATATATTGATATTTTGTTTTGGTTTCTTTACTGAACCTATATTTGATGCTAAAAGAACTTCAACTTAAAAGCATTGTTTTTAATAGTCAGTCATGAGTAATCAAGTTTCTTTTTAATTATAGTCAGGGTATATTTTCAGGGTTGAGCTTAAACAAGTAATTAAAAACAAAGTTTGTCTATTCAGACATCTGGACAGCCCTCATATTTCAGAGATCTGCAGAATATGGCATTTAAATGTTGATCTAAAAGTTTATTATATCAGACAGGCTTCCAGATCCTAGCAGTGACCCAAGGTCTCTGAAGAAGATTACGTACGATGCACCACAATGTCTCTGCCTGGATTATGACAACACTGACCACAGGGCAAGATGCCACAGTGCAATGTCTGCCGCCAGGAACTAGCCCAGACTATGGACAAGCAGTAGGACACTGGAATTGAGTTCAGTCTTCCCTGTCCCTATTCCACAGAAAAAGTACTCTGCCTCATGGGCTTGATGGTGGAAGAAGATTGATGCTGTTCTGACTGGTGCCTCCAACGCTATGGAGACCTGGGTAGGGTTTGGTTCCTATAATTTATGGGATTGGATGCTTCTTGGTCTGCACTCAGATATAGTTTATCCTTCTCGGATCTCTGATAGTACTGATGGCTAGGCTAGCTCTAACTTTGTCAGCATGGCAGGATCAGACAACCAGATCCTTCTGCAAGGCCATAGCTGGCTTGTTAGCTCAATTTAAAAATTTTTCTAAAATATAAAAATTTAAATAAATCATAAAGGATCAGATAAGAGTCTAAAATAAGATATGTTTCAGATTACTCTCCTGTTCTATGGTTCAGAGCTTAACATTTAGGAGTCCTGATGAGCTTATAGAGCAATGACCACTTACTGTTCAGTCACAAGCCCAACATTTTGGATTTGTTTTAGATGTCATCTATATATGTCTAAATACAAACCTGAAGAAGATTCTCACCAGGCCTAAAATCTCTGTCCAATTTATACCTGGCTTTCTGGACAGAAGAAAAATGCCCAAATCTGTAGTTCTTGTTGGGACTCAAAGGTATGAGTCCACTTCTGCCCTTTTACAGATACCCATTACCTGCTTTGTCTACAATATGGATTTCAGTACAGATTGGTATTACTAATGTATCTAAAACTTTTTATGTCATTTTATAAGTAGGCCTCAAAGGATCAAAAGACTCATAAAAACCTAGATCCACTTCACAGAGGTCAAAAGGACTCCAGAGAATTATTCCTAAAGATAGTATTTTTCCTCTCTCCTGGTCTTGAGACTATTCCTTTTCCCATTACTAATGGTATGAGCCTAAGGGTTCCAAATAAGTTCATAAATTTTAACTCCTGTTGCTAGTTTAAATTTGTCTCAACAGATTTCTACTTGGCTGGCAGACACCTCCAAGTTTCAGTTGCTGACTCCACTGCTCCAGACAACTATGGGCTCAGGACGTGCTAAAGGCCAACGTGAACCAGCCCAGCTAACATGATTCATCTCTGTCCCTATGGGGTCAGGCAGCTACATGCTACTGACAAATGCCCCCTGCCCAGTCTTTGACCAGCTTTTCAGCCTTTTGGGGGAGGGGCCCTGATAATGGCGCCCCAATGCCAGCTCAAAGCAATTCCAGAAGAGAACACATCATCCCATTTTTCTTGTTCAGAAAAGGCTGAAATGCTAGGTCAAAAGAAAACTCCCTGGCATAGAGACAAGATGGGTAATTATACATGGACTATGCATGGCCATTACAGACCATGAGTTACTAAAATAGGCCATGAGTTACTAAATGTAATACCATAATTTTAAGATTAAAATTTGCCAAAAAGAAAATGGGGGAATGAAAGACTCTAGCCCTTCAGACTTACACCCCCAAACCTCAGGAAAAGAGAAACTTCAAGCACCAGGAAATGAGAAACTAAAATTCTAGTTCCAAGGGCAACCTGACTTAGCCATTGTTCAATCTCCCCTGCAACCATATAACAATGTAAAAAGATTTCTGTTAAGAGATGTGCTCAACTGTGACTGGGATAGCTGCAGGTGTTCCAGGAAGGACCACTGTGACCTGTGTGTGAATTCCACTTCCGCCTTGATACCCCCTCTTGATGTTTCAGGAAGAATGTACCTGTTGACGTAACTGTACCCCCTCTGTGATCACTCTGTACCCAGACCAAACCTTGGGTTGCTGGCTCTGCCTTACCTCCAGTCCCCCTTATTATGAAGGAATCGCCTTTCAGTCTGCTGCCAGTAACCTCACTTCCCCGAGCAATAGGTGTCAAACTAGGCCACATAAGCTAACACTCCCTGAGGTCTCCGGACAAGGTTCCTGTTTGGGCAAGGTCCCATCGACCAATAGCCACCTCTGTAACCAAAACACTGACACCCTATAAAGGAAGCTATTATCTCGAGGCACCCAACGGGTCCTACTAGGCCTGCAACACAGGATTAACCCCTTTCGTGTCTGCTCAAATATTTAATGATTCTCATGAATTTTGTGTGATGGTCCAGCTATGGCCTCATGTCACCTATCATGAAGAGAGCTCAGTGATGGAATTCTTTGAGCAGAGAGGCAGAATACACTAGAGAACCTGTGTCTATGACTATAGCCTCTTGCTAGGTATTAGGGGCATTTGCTGCAGGAATTAGTACAGGAACTGCTGCCCTCGTATAAAGCAACCACCTTATGCAGTTATAAAATGGCTATGACTACTGACCTAGAGGCCATAGAGAGTTCCATTTCTGCTCTTGAGGAATCTTTAACCTCAATCTCTGAGGTGGTGTTACAAAACAGAAGAGGTCTGGATTTGTTATTTTTAAAGGAGGGAGGATTGTGTGCAGTCTTAAAGGAGGAATGTTGCTTTTACGCAGATCACACTGGGATAGTGCAGAGAATCAATGGATAAACTAAGAGAAAATTGGCCCAAAGAAAAGGTGATTTGAAAATCAAAACAATTGGTTTGAGGGCTGGCTAAAAGAATCCCTTGGCTTTCTACCCTGATCCCCACCCTCCTAGCCCCCCTTGATTATTTTCCTTCTCCTCCTCACCTTTCGTCCTTGGGCTTTTCAACGGCTAACACAATTCATAAAAAATCAGATTGATTCGGCTCTATCAAAAACTGTCTCAGTATGATTACCATCGTTTTAGAACCTCGAGATCAAACTATGGAAACAGGTGGAAGGCTCAGGTTCAGTGTCCTACGACCCTAAAAAAACCCCTACAATTAAAGGCTAGCGGGGTACTCAATGACGGAATTAGTATGGAGTCTGTTCTGGGGGCACAACGTACAGAGGTCGTTGAGACTGGCTCAACATGGCACGTTGCCAGACACAGGATGCACTCCATATAGCCTAAGTCAGGGACCTTCTCGAGTTATGAACAAAGCCCAATTTGGTCATTTTAAAGACAGAAGGGGGAATTGTTGGGAGCCTAAAGTTGGATGACTGCGCTCTGACCTTTCTTGCTTGGATGACCTGACGTAACTACACCCTTGACAACTGTTACTAAGTTATAAAAAAACAATAACTCCTGGAAAAAAAACACTAAAAAATGTACCTTATAGATCAATATACTATCTTTAGATTAACGTCCTGGAGATGTGTTGGTGGTTCCAGCTTTGTATACAGCCTGTCTGAGACCAAGAATGTATTCCGTCACTACTCATGTACAGACCTGCTGTCACCCTCT
>NW_023505122.1:0-28000 GCF_004664715.2 Peromyscus leucopus | reverse complement strand
TGCACTTATTTGCAAATACATTTTATTGTTTCTCCATGGTGGGAGGGTTTAATTTTCAATCTAGTATTCAAGGACCTTGATGATCATTATATACAAGTTTATGAGGTAATAATTTGAGTATAAGTTAGTACTGAGCAAGACACATGTGAGAATGGAATTTTTGTTGTGAAACGTCCTTGATAGAGAAGCTGACTGAAATCACAGTTCCTGCTATGGTTTGGGTAAGTGTTCCCCAAACCCACGTGTTAAAGGTTGTTCTTCAGTTTCAGATGCCATTGCATAGTGATAGTGCCTTTATGAGGTGGGAGCTTCATGGGAGATCTAAGGTCACTGGGGTGTGTTCAAAAAGGGGCTTTGTGGGAGTCTGTTTTCTTTCTCCTTCTCTCCATTCACATCTCAACTGCCATAGGTGAACAGCTTGGCTGCCTCATGCATTCCCACCATGATGTGCTATCTTCCCATAGGCAAGGTGATAGAGATGACCAACCATGTACTGAATCCTCCAAAGCCAAGACCCATCTCTCCAAGAGCTGACCCATCCCTCCATGAACTGACCCATCTCTCCATAAGCTGACCCATCCCTCCATGAACTGACCCATCTCTCTAAGAGCTGACCCATCCCTCCATGAGCTGATTCCCTCAGATATTTGTTATAGCAACAGAAAACTAAGAAGCATCTACTCTAAGTATTCATCTTTACTGAGATTTTTTCCATTGTGAGGTTAAAAAAATGGCATTTTAAACATCCTGCCAAGCTTATCTATTTGGGATTTTTAAAATTTGTTTTGTCTATACCAATTCAATTCTATTTAAAAGGACTCAAATTTAGAAATTTATGTGAAATAAATGATAACCTGAGAACAATTGGCTTAAAGTTAAAAAAATTAGATCATTAACAATAATTGATAGTGAAAGGAATTAAATTCAAACATTTCTCAAGGCAATAGGCCTGGCTGATAAGTTCTGCAAAACCCTTAAGTAATAGATAATTACTGTTACTGAAGGGAATTTAAACCAAGCAGAACTCTTTCTTTTACTTTATGTAGCTAGCAGAACCCCAAAGATAGGCATGGCAAGAAAGAAAAATTATAATCCAGTTTGGAAGTATAGATGCAAGTACATAAATAAAATATTAATAAATCAATCCTAGTGATATATTAAAAATACATGATGAGCAAATCATCTTCATCTTATGAACTGAAAGGTGATTTGGCATTTTGCTTCCTATTGATGGAATTTACTGCATCAACAAATGAGAAGATAGATCAAACTGAATCTTCCATCATAATTATTAAAACACTCTTTATAGACCAGGAATAGAGGAGAACTAACTCAAACCCCCACAGTCAATTTGAATGTGAGACAATAAAAATGTTTCCAATGTAAATATTCAAAAGGCAAGAATAACTTCTCACTGCCACTAGGAAATGCTTTATAAAGGCTCAAAGTGTTGGAATAAATCAAGGAAACATTACATAAATAATCAGGAAAACTATTAGAACTTGCAAGAGAATTAACAACTGTCATGTGAACCATGACCACACAGAACAGACAGCAAGCACTGTGACCAGTTAGAGAGGAAGCAGATGAAAGGACATTATTTGAAATTAGCAACTGTGCTATAAACACTCATAAGAAGTGAATTATGAATAAACTAAAAAAAATGCAGGATGTAAGTCAAAGTGTGTGTATGCAGTATGTGCTTGCCTATGTGTGTGTATGTATGTGTGTGTGTATATATGGTGTATATACAATCAGTCATCTATAACTGTAGGTGTCACATTACAGAGAGGTTAAGCTAACTGTGGATTGAGAATATTTTTCTTAGAGAACTACCTTTATACTGAACATGTGCACCCGTTTATTTTCTAGTCATTGTTTCCTAAGCAATACTAAATAATGATAAAACTAACATTTACATAGATGTGGACATTTCAAGTAACCTAAAGATGACTTTCAGTAGATATCCAATATGATTAAGGTGTTAAATTTGTCTCAAGTTTATTGATCATTTCAAAAGTATTGTAAGTAAAATTTTACTATCTTAATAAAAATTTCCATCAGAATTTTAGCTAAAACAGTGTAGAAAATGAACAATGGTAAAAATGTTACCGAGAAAGACGAGCAGAAGGGAAACACACATTGAGTCTGTAATAAAGTATTAATAAGAGGATATGACATTGGCATAGATGGCCACAAGAGCCCGTGAAACTCAATAGTTCTACTGCCGTTGCCTCTGCACATGGGGACCTGCGTTTTGCCACAGGTGGTCTTTCTTGTTGGAGCCGAAGGATGCACAATTAAGTAAATGTTTTCTGGACAGTTTCCCACAGTTTCGAATAGAATGAGTCTGCAGTCACTGTGAAACTCACACAGTTACAAGAGGCAGGTTTAAGTCAAAGCAATGGCATTCTAGAGAGGTAGCCTGTCACTGAAAAAATAGGAAGACACAATCATGAAAAAAATGATAAATTATTAGAAAAGAGCACAGGGTATATGTTTAAAATACTGAGGAAGGCCTGTCTAAAAACAGAAATTACAGAAGTATAAAATTCAATTGATGTTACATTTAATATATATATATATATATATATAGCAGCATAAGGGGAATTAAGATGCAGTAATAAGATTGAGAAATGTATTTGCAGGCAAAAATGAATATCCAGAACATATATAGCAAGAACATACAGATCAATAAGATAAAATTCAAAATAACTGAAGGATATGAACAAGCAACTCAGACATATGGACAGATGAAAATGTCCTTAATTGCACAAGAGATGAGGGAAATTCAGACTAAAGCTTTGAAATAGATTTTTAATCATTCAACCATCAAAAGTAGAAAGAACACCAACCCCAAATTTCTGTTGAGAACGGAAGAAAACACACCTCTCTATAAATGCTGTTTGCTTTGGATCCATGCATTGTCTTTATAGGATTCAGATTTTCAGAAACACTTATACATACATCTTGGGACTTATACACAGAGATGCTTGACCAGTTGTCTTAGTTTCTGTTCCTGTGACTGTGATAAAAAATCCCCTGGCCAGGGCAACTGAAGAAAGAAAGATTGATTTGGCTGATGGTTCCAAGAACATCCCATCACAGCAGGGACATAACTGCCACAGGAGCTTGAAAAACTGGTCCCATCCCATCTCTAGTCAAGGGCAGAGAGCAGTTGATTAGCACATGCATGCTAGGGTCCCAGCTTGCTTTCAGAATGCAAAGGCAGGGAATGGTGCCTCCCGCTTTCAGGCTGGATCTTCACACACCAGTTAACATAAAGGAGCCCTTTCCCTCAACAGGCCAACCTAATCTAGACAGTTCCTTGTGGAGACTCCTTTCCTAGGTGATTCTAGATTGTGTCAGATCACCAAACTACAACCAGCCATCCCAGCATTATTTCATAGCACAAAAAGTTGGAGTGACGCAAATCTTCAACACGGACGTGGCATTTGTCATGCTGTGTACGATAATGTAGCCTTTCAAACAGCAACGATAGAAAATCACGTAGCCAAAAAACCCACAGCTAAAACATTCCTTTGGTAAATTTGTCCACACACGAATATATGTAAATAGCTATGTGTGTTTGCATGGATGTAAATTCACAGAAAAGAACTGACAGGATTCAGGAAGTATAGCAACAGAGGCTGTCATAAGTAGACGAGAGAAAGAAGAAACCTGATGTTTTTCTAAATGCACCTTTATTTTATGTCACTTTTTTATAAGGAGTATACACTCACATTATTCTAGTAGTAAAAAATATATATAAACCACACAGAATAGAGCATTTATTTTGCATAATAGTCCCGAATAGCCATGACCTGCACCTCCCCATCTCTCACTTCAGCCAATAAGTACTGCTAACTACTGGTGGGTGAAGTCACAAGTGTCATCCTCTGCAGTCACATGATCCAGCTGAGCACTGAGGTACAAGAAGCCCCAGAGAGGAATGGCAGATGCAGCCTGGAGAAGACACTCCCCAAGCGCATTTCACTGCAGACCTGTGTCTGCAGTGTATCAAAAGGTAAATAATAAACTCACAAATCAATAAGGCAGAAAATTAAATGAAAAAATTAAAGAGCAGAATCACAGCTAGGATGGGAAAGGACCAGTGAAACCCACTCCTCAGAAGAAACCACAAATGTTGCCAAAATTAAACTTTTTCAGAACTCTGGAAATTCACAAACGGTTTTTCCTGATCCAAGGAACATCTCCTGAAGAAAAGCAGCTGCATTTTGAAACAACAGTGAGCTTTGTGACATTTTAACTTGCCCACCCCAGCTCCATAGTAGCCTTGAAAACTAACAGCCTTGTAACCATGGTAACTGAGAACAGCAGTCTGGCAGAACCAAGCTGGATCAGCTCCCAAACCTCTGTCCCCAGGGAATCAAAACAACTTGACCTGTCTGACCGCTGGTGCCCAAGCTCCATTCTCAGGGTTTGTCTCTATTTGACCTGACTCAGAGTCTGCTCCATGTGTTCAGCTTGTCTCAAGGGTATTTGTCCACAAGGATCAGTTGAACTTGTTTGACACTGCCACTACCTGGAGTGGGGACAAAAACCTGGAGTACACAGCAGGCTGATTAAAAGACTTCCGGGAAATTCATCCGACAGATCCACAGGCAGCTTGGAAAGCTCTTATGAATTCTAGAGCATCTAGAAGGCCATGCGCGTGTATGCAGTGTGGTTGCACCATGCTCAGTGAAGACCTGAGCAGACCTTGCCCCACGGCCTCTGCTTTACACTGAGGCCCCGTGCAAACAGGAAGAGAGGTCTGAGGCACCATGATGCCCTGCCAAAGCACTGGAGATGTACTGCAGCCACATGTAGAGAACCCTCTGGTGAAGGCTGGGAGGCTGGTTGGTTCACAGTACTTAAGAAGATATCCATCCCATCATTAGGACACTCAGCACAGGCCTTAGTGGCTGCATGATCACAAATGTGGGCTTACAGAGCCAGGCCCAAAAAGCTGCTAAGTGAACAGTTACCACCAACCACCAGCAAAGTGATCAGCTGTGTGGGTTTGGGGTGGCTTGCTTTTCTGAATGGCCCATGCTTTTATTTTAAGGATCAGATTTTCAGCAAAAACTGTATGTGAAAACAGAAACAAGAAAGTGTGGCTTGTATACAGGAGGATGAGAGCAAACAGCAGTAATGGACACTGTGCTAGTTTGTCAACTGGACACAAGCTAGGGTCATCTGGGAAGAAGGAATCTCAATCAAGGAAATGCCTCCATAGCATTGGCCCATAGGTAAGTCCATAAGGCATAGTCTAGATGTATGACTGATGTGGGAGGGTCCACCTCACTTTGGGCAGTGCCCTGGGCTGGTGGTTCTAGGTGTTATAAGAAAGCAGGCTGAGCAAGTCACGGGGAGCAAACTAGTAAGCAGCATTCCTCCACGGCTTCAACTTCAGTTCCTGCTTCCAGATTCTTTCCCTGTTTGCATTCCTGCCTTGACCTCCATCAGCAATGGATTGTTAGCTAGATGTGAAAGATGAAATAAACCCTTTCCTCTCAAAGTGCTTTTTGGTCATGGTATTTTATCACAGCAATAGAAACCCTAACTAAGACAGTGGCTGAGAAAGCCCAGATGTTAGATATAATATGCAAAAATTTAAAGTCATCTGTTAAATATGTTCAAAGAGTTAAATGAAATCATGTCTAAAGAATTCAAGGAGCTAGGTATGCTGGTCCATGCCTGCAATCATAACACATGGGAGGCAGAAGCAGGAGGATGACAAGTTTGAGGATAGCTTGGGCTATACAGTGAGTCTAAGACAAGCTGCATAGAGAGTACTTTTCACAGAGCTAAAATCCAATGGCTTAAGTGTGGCTAAGTGGTAGATCACACTTGCCTATCATGACCAGGGCCTTGGGTTAGATCCCTAGTACTGCATAGAAATTAAAGAAGGAGAGGAGGAGGAGAATTTAAGGAATGAATTGGAATGATATTACACCAAATGTAAAAGATCACTAGAAATAGAAACTATAATTAATAATAGAAAGTCTGGAACTGAAAAGTAAAAATAATTCAGTGGGTTGGCTCAGCAGAAAAATCTGAGGTATCTGAGGAAAAGAAAATTATTGAGCCCAAAATCAGATCAATTGAAATTATCCAATCTGAGGAAGAGAACAGTATAAACCCAAATAAACAGGTACTTAGATTTCTTTTAATTGAACCATCAAAATACCAACACATGTTTTTTATACCAAGAGTGCCCCAGAAGGATGCTAGAAAGAGCTGAGATGAAAAAAAAAACATCTAAAAAAAATAGTGAACAAAAAATACCAATTTTTTAATGAAAATATTAGTTGATATTTATGAGAAGCTTAGGAAATTCCAAATAGGACAAACTCAAAGATACAAACATAACATTTTGTAGTTAAAATTCAGAGAAAATCTTGAAAGAGTAAAGAGAAAGCACGCATGACCCAGCACATAAATGGATCCCGTTAACATTAACAGTGGATTTCATACCTCAGACTATGGCTTATAGATGACAGTGGATGGCTTACTCGATTACCAGAAAACATTGTCAACAGGAAGTTTTAAACAAAGGGAATCTATCCTCCAAAAATTAAGTCAAAATCGAGACATTTCCAGATAGACAAAATCTGAGAGAATCTGCCACTGCTATACCTGCCTAGAGACGTTCTCGGACTAAAATGAACACACACTGGACACATTTATATAGAAATAGAGGAACACCAACAACAGGTACTTATTTAGGAAGGTATGAAAGCCAACATCAAACAGAGTTTTGTTTGTGTGTGTTTTTTTCTGCCCTATAGTTAGTTGATGACCACATAAACCAGTTAGTTGAGAACTTACAGTGTATAGAAAATGCAATTTGTTTGACGACAGCCACATGAAAGGAGAAGCTGTGGAGCTGTGTTAGATGGCTTTCCTGTCCTTTTCAAATAAGTTAATACCAATAAAAACTAGACCCTAAAATAATAACAAAGTTACAGCAAAAACAGTAAGCTAGAGTTGTCATATAACCAACAATTTTCCCCCTAGGTACATAACACCCAAAGTAACTGAAAACATGTTCATAAAAAGCTTATATATCAAATGTAGAGAATGCACAAAAGGGTAAATAATGTAAATGACCATAATAATGAGTTAAGAAGGCTGCAGTATGTCCCTTTAATGGAGTACTATTCAATAATAAAAAAGAATGAGATACTAATACATGCTGAAATAATGAATGAACCTTGAAAACATGATTAGTGAAAACACTAGTTGCTAAAGGTTATGTCTTGCATGGTTTAATTTGAAATATGCACAGACTGAAAGTGAATTAGTAATGTCCAGGGGCTCAGTGAGTACAGGGAGATAAAGAATGAGTTTTTAGTAGAATATGGTTCTCTCTGAGGATCAAAACAATGTTTCTGAAATTAGGTAATGGGAAAAGTACACCTTCTAATAAACTAAAGCCAACATATTTACACTTTAGTGGGTTGAATGTTTTACAGTGCATGAGTTATATCTCAATAAAGCTGTGCTTCAAAAAAGAAATGGCAAAAGGTTTCACAGGCGCTTTATAAAAGAGCACATATAAATGGCAATACACTTATGAAAACATGCTGTGTGCCATTAGTCATGAGAAAATGAAAACCACCACACACCCACCAGGACGACTAAAATTAAACAAGATTGACAATACCCACTTTGGTAACTGCATGAAGCAACTGAGATTCTCATGTGAGCCTGGTGGGAGTGGAACATGGTACAGACACTCAGAAGAAAAGTTAGCAATGTATCCTAAAGCCAAAATGATTCCTGCCTCCAGATCCAGAAATTCCACTCCAAAGTGTATACCCAACAGAAATGAGTAGAAACAGTTATCAAAAGATATGTACAAAGTAATCATTATAGGTTCAATAATAACAGTAAAAACAAATCCAAAACCTTACTCCCAACAACAGAATGGAAAAATATATGGTCGTATATTCATGCTCTTGAGTCCTGTTAGTTATGAAATATACATATATTTAAAAGGCCCTTAAGACACGTATTTAAGATCAACCTACTATAGGCCTATGTCTCTAAAATTTGAAAAAATATTGGTTAAAATATTGGGTATTAACCTTGAGGTGGTGGTAGCAGTAAGGGCTGATGGGAAGTATCCTAGTTTTGCTTATTGTTGACCTAATGACACATTGGCCAAAACCAACTTAAGAAGGGAAGGGTGTATTTGACTCACAGGTTATAGTCAATCATCAAAGGCAGCCAAGGCAGGAACTCCAGATCGGAACAGGCAGCAGGAACTGAAGCAGAGGCCACAGAGGAGCTTTTCTTTCAGGCTTGCTTTGCTGGCTTGCTCAGCTACCTTTGTAAGACAGCCCAGACCCATCTGCCTGGGATGATACCCTACAGTGGGCTGGGCCCTTCTAAATCAAGTGAGCAATGAAGAAAATGCCACTCAGACATCCCCACAGGCTAATCTGAAGGAGGCAATTCCTCGGTTGAGGTCCCACTTGCCGGGTAACTCTAGTTTGTGTTCAGTTAACAAAATAACCACCATGGGTTGCTAGCCTGTGTTTGCTTCTGGACCTATGAAAATAAAGATCATTAAATTAGTTCATGATTATTTTAATTCTAAATATTCATAAAACCAAATTATGGTCATTTATGGAGCCATGTTTCACATGAAATTTTGACTTTTCTAATTTCCAGTTTTTTTAAACTATCATTTAATTATTCATTTTACTTAATTGCATTTGAGTCAGAAAGTATGGTCCATGTGGAATCTATTCTCAGAAGTCTGCCGTATATTTGTTTATGGACCTTTGTGACCAATGTTTATTCATTAATATTTGTCTGTGCTTAAAGTTGGTATGCATTATGCAACTCTTACAAGTAGTGCTCTCTGTCATGAGGCTAAACTTGCTAAATGTGGGCTTTAATATTTTTTATTCTTCATAGCTTTTCACTTGCCAGATCTCTGTATGATTGAAAGATGCTTAGAACCAGATATCAATAATGGTAGGATTATTAATTATACTTAGAGTTCCCCAATTTTCACTTGAACTCAAGTACTCCTTCTTCAAAGTAATGCTCATTAATCCTATGGCTATCTCATTGCTCATTTGGTATAATAACACTCATTTTCATCTTTTGGTCCATCCCTTTTATTGAGTGTTGGAGGACAATTTCAAACTTGCAAAAGCATTGTAAAGACAGCACATTGGTTCTGATGACCTCTTCCCCAGATTCCTCATTAGGAAGGCCTCACATCCATCTTCACACCTTTCTTCTCTCTTTTTCTCTTTGTGGGTGCCTTCTTTGAAAAGAAGGAATCAGGATGGAAGCATATGGGAAGAAAGAGGACAGACCCATATTCTTTTGATGATTAATCTGGTATATATTTCCTTTTCTTTTCCTCCCCCCCTTTCTTTTTTTTTTCTAGAGGCAAGACCTAAACTTGCTATAAGCCCAGACTGATCTTAAATTCTCGATTCTCCTGCCTTAACTCCTGACTGCTGGGATTACAGAAATGCCCACCATATCTAGTTTATATGTATAACCCCACTGAAGTTTAGTTAGACTAATGTTTAAGTGCAAAGTGTACTCCACATTAGGACTTAATATACAGCATTTTATTTACCTTTTCCATCCTAGGGGTGTGTGTTTTTTTTTTTTCCTTGTTGAACTATCCTCCCCTCCCCACCACCCAGTTAGCGTCCCTTGTGTAGCCCCAACTGGCCTCAAACTCACAGAGATCTGCCTGTCTCTGCCTCCAAGTGCTGGGATTAGAGGAGTGCACCACCAATGCCCATCCTTGGCTACTCCTTTCCTTCCTTGCTTTCTTCCACATGACAGCTTTGGGAGTTAAATGCTCATTTATCTGCAGAGCTTTACCCATGGCTCAGTTTTGTTCTCTTAGAAAATGCAAGTGACAGAGAACCATGTGTAGTAGTTAATTCTACATCACTGTGATCAAGATTCCTACAAGATCGTCTTAAGGGAGGAGGATTTATGTTGACTCATGGTTTCAGAGAACTTAGCCCACCACTGTGGGGAAAGAATAAGAAAGCACAGGAGTTAACACTATGATGTCTAGGAAGTGCAGTAAAGAGGGGTGCTAAAACAACCAAGGGCAAGACATGACCGCCAAGGACACTCCCTCAGCGACTTGCTTCTCCCAAAGGACCCACCTTCTATGTTTAATGCTCCTAGTAATATATCATGTTACCAAAGGATTAGTCCATTCACCTGGTCAGAGCCTCTGTAATCTAAAATTCTTTTGAAATGCCCAGCATCTCTACAGGAGTATTTTGCTTATCTCTCAGGCAATTCTCAGTCTAATCAAGTTGACAATCAAGATTAATGCTCGCAGCAGGGTTTGACACATTGACAAGATATTTGTGGCTAGAGTTAACACCAGGTGTGGGTTGATGGAAGCCTGCAGAAAATAGTTAGAGTGCAGATAAACACTGGAAGCTAGTGTATACTTGTTTGCGGTAGGAAAATCACCACCTGTATGATGGGAGAAGTGTGTCAGCCCTCCCAATTAGAGTACCTATAAAAGATTGGCCAAAGTATGGCTGCTGCAACCTCTAGGTGTTAAAGTAACCCAGATTCCTCGACTGCTCTGTCCTAAAGCCCATGTGAGTGACAGGGCTGAAGAAGGGGAGTGTAAATCTGGTATATGCAATGGAATAAAGGTGCTATGCCTATTATATATGCTTCATATTCTTAAGCTAAGGAGAAATAGTACAATCAAAGGCCAAATGAATCTCCTGAGTCTAACTGCCAACTCTTGTCCACAGCTGAGTCACTCATTTCCATGGTGCTTCACTCTCTTTACTTGCAAGAATCTCTTCCTTAAGAACAGTCAACCTTGCATGTAGCTGCTGTTAATATAACATTTATTTTATTGACAGTTTTTGGATGTTGTCAGTCAGAAGGCCGTTTCATCTCTTTGCCCTACTACATCATTCTAAAGAAGCTAGAATCACTCATAAATCCATAGCTGAGCAGTGTCATGCGCTCGCTGTGATACCCGAGGCAAATGACTTAACCCCTCAGTTGGAATGAGGCTGGAGAATTCTGCTCTTTCCCCTTCCTCTCACAGGTCCATCACATGGGACATTCAAATGGGTTCTTTCTAAGAGTCAGCACTGTGCACTCTCCCACTGCATCTCAGCTTCTCTCAATTGCTCTCTTCCTTGAGATTACAGAAACATTTTAATGAACTAAACAATGATGTGTAAAGATACTTTACGTAGAAGACCATCATATAATGTGCTGTACAGTTTTACACTCTGGTGTCTATAGGAGTGAGGCAGATGTATGAATAAATTAAGTCTTAGATTATACCAGGAAATGGTGGAGACTGTGGGAATGAATTAATAAAGTCAAATGTATCACACTAGAGAAAGGTGGGGACTGTATGAATGAAGCCTACTGGATCACACTATGAACTGGTGGGGACTGTGAGGGAATGAATTAATAAAGTCTCCTGGATCATACTAGAGAATGGTGGGGCCATTGAAGAAAGAAACCTGCTCTGAGGGAGTCGCCCCTTCCACGCTCTAGCCAATTGCTGCTGTGAGTAATATATGTCCAGAGCAGCTAGACAATTTTTCTTGTTTTCCTCCAAAAGACAGAAATAAGGGCTGGCTTCAGTTAGATCCTAAACCTATTTCAGATTTTGTTTGCAAGTACACTGCACGTGAACAAGCCATCCCAGACCGTTCCCCTCAGCTCCTGCATACTGCTTTACAGGCTGTGCGTGATATTCTCCTTATCCTCTTGTCTGTGATTAAGTAAGTATAGCAGACCCCAGATTTGAATTCTCATTTAAAATATCATTGTTATTAGCTACTTTTCTGTACTAACAATAAACAAAATTCAATAGTAAGAGTTTTAGTTCAGTAAGGGTGACATTCAATTATCAGGCAATCATTTGTCTGAGAGTTAGTCTATTGTGGAGTATTTAGTAGTCTTTATTTTGTGAAAAATGGTGGTAAAATATGATGCATCTTTAGAAGTTTATTGGAAAGTGGAATAATGAATACTAAAGAATAATAAAATAGGAACAAGTTTAAGATGATAGCACACAGAAAGAGACTTAGAGAATGGACAGATCCAATGACTCGGACTTCCAGATGCTTGTGTATGTGTAGTCCCTGAACACAGCTGAACCCCAAGTCTTTCTTGGTGTAAAGATGGCATCTATTTGATCTTCTCTACAGCAGGTTGTGGGGACGATGAGCATGTGCAATAAATCAGGCCTTGGTGCCATCTGGTAAAATGAAATCAGTTATGCAGGTCCCCATTTGCAGGACAGCCATTGGGCGTGAGGAAACCTGTGGCTTCAGCGTTCGGCTCGGAGTAAGATGGTTAAGAATACAGCTGGGGAAATGTCGGTGCAGAGAAAGACATCATCTCCTAAAAGGTAGGGCAGAAGCATGGGAGGTGGCTCAGTGGGTAAAGCGCTTGTTGTGCAAACAGGAGGACCCACGTCTGGATCTCCAGAGACCGCGTGAGAGCTGGGCATGGTGGCACACACCTTTAACCACTGCACTGGGGAGCAGAGAAGGCCGATCTCTAAAGCTCAAGGTCAACCCATCTAGCCAAACTGGTGAGCTCCACGTTCAGTGAGAGACCTTTGTAGAAGTAACCGTCTTATTAAATAGAAACACAGAGCCAGTGTAAAGATAAAAGCCCAAGAGGTCAGAGCTAAGAGCCTTACCCTTCCTGCTTCAGTGATCCTCTTCAGCCAAAGAGAGAGAGCTACCTCCTGTGTGTTTATCTTATATAGACTTTCTGTTCTGCCTTCTCATTTGATTGTAAACCCAACCGCATGACCGCGTCATCACTGCCTGTCTGTACAGACCTCCAGGTCTTCTATGGTTGGTATTGAGATTTAAAGGCGTGTATCTCCAATGCTGGCTGTATCCTTGACAACACAGAGATCTACCTAGCTCTGCCTAAGTGCTAGGATTAAAGGCATGCACCACGAACGCCCAGCTCCTCTATGGCTTACCATTAGCTCTGACCCCAGGCAACTTTATTTATTAACATACAAATAAAATCACATTTCAGTACAAATAAATATCACCATAGACCTTGTCTCAAAAATAAGGTGGAGAGTGATTGAGGAAGACATCCAACCTCAACTTCTGGCTTCACATGTGTATTCATGGATGCATGTACACACACACAACACACACACACACACACACACACACACACACACAGAGAGAGAGAGAGAGAGAGAGAGAGAGAGAGAGAGAGAGAGAGAAATAGCACAAGGATAATGAGTTTGTTTTGTAATTAGAAGAAAGGGAGCTTATGCCCATCAGATTTGAAAGTTATAGAGAATTTTCTTGAATAGGAAATGGTTGAGTTTCATTTCTCAAAATATTAATGGATGAATAGACGTGTGCTAATTCTTGGGCCCCATATTTATAGCATGGAATACATGCTAGTACATGTAGCAATGAAATAACTCTACTTCAATGACTATATTCATTTCCTAGCATGGCTATAATAGTATCAGAAACTGTGTGCTTTAAAACAGAAATTCATTCTCTTACAGCTCAAAAGCCAAAAGAATGCAAACTGTCCCAGTGCTGTGTTACGCCTCCAGGCTATGGGGAGGAAGCCTTTCTTGTCACCTTGTCACTTTTCCTGTCTTACAGCCTCATCACCCCCATCTCTGCCCTGTCTTCATGTGGACTCCTCTTTCCTGAGGACCTGTGATTTCAGATCCTTCTTTCCTTCCAGGGAGGGCTGCCATTACATTCACCATCCACCTGATTCAGCTCAGGTGATTCATCACCATATCCTGTTCACTCAGCTATCTGCACAGGCAGGATTTTCATGTCTCAGGACCACACATTCCACAGCACCCAGGGTTAGAATAGATATGTTTGTGGGGATGGAGTATAACGGAGCCCACAATGGGTGTAGCTTGCACAACTATATAAAAGGCTCATGAAAGTGAACTAAAATTGTGCTTCCAAAGGGCTTCTTTTTATACAAAATGGACACAGCCATGAATGGGGCTCAAGGAGAGCATGCATAGAACATAAGGAGGACAATAGTTACAGAGCCTAAAGATTTTCTTCAAAAGGAAAAATATCTTTTATTTCATAGAAGTTTAATTTAGAGATACACTGTCAACTTTTTCCTTTTGTTATAGCTGATAAGGCAATTTCTGAGTCCAAAGTTTTAATATTCATCAGTTTTACTTTACGGTTTTTTATTTTAATTTTGTGTGAGTCATAATTCAAAGTACTAATTAATACTTTTAACCAAATAACCACTATTTAATTACCTCATTATTTATATGCCAACTATAAATGCCATAGTAGTTTTCAAACTACTTCAATCCATATGTATATGTATGTGTATGTGTATGTGCAGGTGTGTGTGTGTGTGTGTGTGTGTGTGTGTGTGTGTGTGTGTCATATGTGTACAGGTGCCTGCAGAGGCCAGAAGAGGCCATATGTCCATTTTGTGTCTCTGGCACTTAGCTGATCTCTGACCTTTTATTCTCCACATGTTTGTTTCCTGTGTATTTTCCTGTATCTTCCACCCCCTCTCTTTTCTGGTCTTTTTTTGGTAATTTCAGAATTAGGTAACATAAAGGCTTATCTTTTGTTTTAATCTTTGTGGGAAATTCCAGAGAAGCTTCCATTAATGTCTTTTTTGTTGACTATATTAGGTTTTATTCTTCTTAATAGATTCTTTATACTACAGAAAGAACCTAATCTCCTATTCCTTAGTTTACTGAGACTTTTTTTTGTCCATAAGAGTGAATGTTGAATTTTATCAAATAAAGTTGTGGTAGTTATCAATATATTTGATTTTCCTTACTAAACACAGTTGATATTAATTATATAAGTGGATTTGTAAACTAGCCTCACCCATGAATTATTGGAAAATATTGAAGTTCAGATTGATGTGACAAGGATGAGCAACATTAGTTCTTTATCTGTTCAAGTGCACTTCTTGTTCTTAACTTTAACTTATTAATGTAAATAAATGAAGCAATAATAATTTTAAATTAACTGGGGGACATTTCAATTTTTCCTTTTTATCATTACACAGGTAATGAATGACTTTTCAAACCTTCCATGACTAGAAAGAGATCTTGTTTCAAACTATATAAGTATATAGCTTTTCTTTTTCTTTATTATTATTATTATAGTTTATTTTTTGCTACAATTTTTATCATAACAAATTTGTTGGGCTTCTGAGTCAATTCTAATATTTTTATCCTTCTGTAGATGGAAATTTCTCTGGTCCTTCCTTGCCCTGTTGTTCAGATGAATCTCTCCCACCTGAGATTCCCACAGCCATTTATAAAATATCACTCAGAGACTTAATATTATTTACAAACTGTATGGCTCAAGCTTCTTGCTAGCTAGCTCTTTTAACTTAACTCAGCTCATTTCTATTAGTCTATGTCTTGTCACGTGGCTTCGTGGCTTACAGGTACTTTCACATCTTGCTTCTCCTGGCAGCAGCTCACAGCATCTCTCCCACCATGTTGGGGTCAGGTAAAGTGAGAAGTCCATGGGAGTCTGCTTAAGGAATACTAGGGAATTTATTAGGCTATAAAATTGAGGAAATACACTCATGAATACCTAACTGAGTAGACAGCTGAAGTTGTCCTCTGATCTGACCTGGAGCGAATCCACCTGGCAGTTCAATCACACCAGGAAGCAGGAAGAAGAGACCTTGTGACCCTCTCCCTTTCCTTTTAAGAGGTCACATACAACATCAAGAAGCACCGCCTCCTTTGGCCCCGTATCACCCAAGGTCATGGGGGAGCAAATACCACTACATACTTCCTAGAAAAAATCTTTTCTACTTTACACCGTGTTTCTTTTGCTCCTTGAATTTGTTATATGGGTCAAATTTCGTTGATCCTTTTTTCTAGTGATTTGAAAGTTAAACAATCAATTGCCATTTTTATCGATGATTTTCTTTACATTAGCAAACAATTTGAACTTAAATTTCTGTTTCATATTCAAGAGAAAAAGTCTATGCTGTCCACATCATCTCTCTCTTCTTGCAAAGGTAAAAGTCACCATGTTTATGGCTTCTTTCTCCAGTATTTCTTCCTTTTTCCTTTAGATACTTCATATGGGAGTTTACAACTGTTTTTATGAAGTCTTTAGATTTTCATCTAAGTAGCTCCAGTATTTTTAAAATTCTCTTCTTTTACTTTTCATTTCTCAGTGTTTAAATTGCTTTATTCTTTACAGTCAGGATAAAGCATTATTTTAAAATTCACTGTCTTTGATGTCATCCAGTAATACGGGATATATTCTGATTGTAAATGTTTAATTGTTATACATAAAACCAAAGCCTTTTCTTGTCATATTCAGCTGTCATCCTAATGTCTTCTGAAGTGTCTATTACTATTATGAATTTGGAACAAATTATTATGTAACTTCCCCTTAAAGGACTGAACAATATAAGTTGCAGGATTTTAATGGCAATATAAATTGACTTTGTTCTTTTAAACGATGTATACCATAGTATAAATATATCATAAGTTATTCAATGATTTCTTTTTTAGACATGTGAGTTATTACTGTTGTAGCTATTACAAACAATATTTCATGTCCCCTTTCCTGTACTCAGGAAAGTATTTCTTTGGATTATATCAGTTATATATCTTTATTTCAGTGTATAAACAGTAGTGCATGTTTTCTAAACACAAAAGGATTTAAAAAAGAAATAAAAATTTGATAAAAAATTAGAAATGTTGGAGATGTGGAAGCCAAGGTATTCTGTTGGAATTTCAGCTTCTATTTCAACTGTTGAAGTGGTCCCAGGAGCAAGTGACTGCTACAGCCACTGCTGGCAGAGTTATTGCCTCTACCACTACCCATCTCTAGAAGCCAGATGATTGGATGGTGAATAGCAATGCTTGGCCATTGCAAACTCCCTTTCAGGTTACAGCTTCTCATTTCCCTACGCTGTTGCAGGGGAGGTGTGTGCTTCCCTTCTACCTTCAGAAAAGCTCGTGGAAATACAACTACTTCATAGAACCAAATTTATGTTCAGATACCTAGCGGCAAGAGATTCTGAGAATCGAGTTTTAACTTCTTTATATTTCTAAGGAGAAAATAATGAGGTTGAGAGAGTCCAATTACCCATTGCAGAATGTCTTTCTGGACTCAGTGTCCACAGCCAGTTTTTGTACACATGAAACTTTCTAGAAAGCCATGGAAATAAGTTTCTTTCACCTAAGCTATGCAGCATCCCCAACATCTCCCAAAGAAAAGTCCTAAGTCCATCAAATGCTGTGTCCATACCTACAAGGCTCATTCCTTTCCCAGGTAACCGCAAACTTACCTTGATGTCCTGTAACTCTAAACTAAATAACACAAAACAACTACCACCTTAGATAAACAATGAAAAATAAAAGAGAAAATTCATTCATTCAATATGACCAAGCAGGGCATAAAAATATGTGTAACTACTATCATAATTCTACTCTTGCAACAGATTATAAACCATAGTTCTCTTTGTACATCACCAATCTTGTGAATCAGTTTCCCCTCCAGTCACAATTTATTGTGTATCTGAACACAATGGGTTCACATCTTGGTGAAAGCAAAGTCTAACAAGAAGACAAGAGACATAAAAGAATGGGGATTCATTACCTGCAGCAGGTAAGGACAGTGTAGATGTTATTTTCAAAGCAATGCTCTCCTCAAACAAGGAAAGCATGAGGATTTTATTCTGGGAGATTATACATATTTCTATAGGAGTTGCTCCATTCATGAGCATGCTCAGTTAAGGAGCACACTTGTGAGCATGCTCAGTTTAAAGTCAACTTAAGAGGAAAAGATAACAGACATCTGGGGACATGCTTACCTCGAAGCCATGAGCTCATGATTAAAAAGTTAAAATGGCGGACAGGAATTCCTCTGGGCATGTTTAGCTTGCATCCTAAAGTATTAGAAGAAAATAAAGGCAAGGGCATCTTGAAGTCCAATAATATTTTGTTTGTTCCAGAAGGTGCCTGACTTATTTAGTAGCTAACAAACGGTCAGACTTTGTGTTATTGCGGCAATCTAAGCCTTCAATCCACATACACTCTACTCTGATATTTTGCAGGCTAATCATGGATTTGGACCTCTGAAAACATGAGCTGAGATAAATCTTTCCTTCTTCTAAGTTGTTCTATCAGGTATCTGTCACAGCAGTAGGAATTATGACTAAAACAGACACAAATATATAAGAAATGATTACCCCTCATTCCCACTTTCTCCTCCAGTAGTAAACATTAGCATCAGCTTTGCTTCCAAAACAGACACATGCATGCATGCCCATATCTATATTCTCTACTATAGTGATTTGTTAGCATTTTTACTAAGAGGAGTATTAATGTACACTTGTGATGGTTTGATTCATTGCCAACTGGATGGGATCTAGAATTCCCTAGGAGACAAGCCTCCAGAAATATCCTGAGGATTATGTAGATTAAGGTCAACTTTTGAGAATGTCTATGAGAAATTCTATTGTCCCTTTGACTATGAGCCAGCCTGTAATGGCTGAGCCATCCCTCCAGAGCCTGGAATTCTCTTGATTAGGTTAATTGATGTGGGAATGCTAGGACCACTCTCTGGGTGGAGATCCTGGGATATTTAAAATGGAGAAAACTGATGAACACTAGCATTTGTCTTTCTCTGCTTCCTTTTTGGGGGGTTATGGGTGGAAGAACTGGATCTTATTATATAGCCCGACTGACCCAGAACTTGCTATAAAAACCAGGCTGGTTTCAAATTCACAGAGATCCTCCTGCCCCTGCCCTTCAAGTGCTAGCATTAAAGGAGTACACCAGTGCCTGCTCTGTTTATGGCCAACTGTTTCAAGCTCCTACTACCTTAATCTCACTGCCATAATGCCATTGCACTGTGAATGGAAATAAACCATTTCTCCCCTGTATTGCTCTTGTTGGCTTTTTATTACAACTGGAAAAGAACTTAAGAGGACAGTTAACCCTTTTTCTTTAATAATGCATTTCTCAGGTATCCCAGTTAGATCATCCTCTTCTTTGGAACAGTTATAGTTCCAACACCTTAATATCCAGCATGATTCATGACAAGAGGCAAGCCAAACAGAGAGGTCCCTTAATGTGAGCATTGGAAAGCTGTGTGTCCAACAGAGTTGGAAAATAGACTTGCTTTCACATATTAGTGCTGAGTTGTTTTAAAAAATAATTATTATTTATCTATTTATTTAGAGGAGGGAATGGAAGTGTAGTGTGCTCATGAGTGTAGTTTGTGTATTAGTAGTCCTTAATAAACATGTTAAATGAAAATTTTAAAGTAATACAGCCACATATATATATAACACTAAATGCCCTTTAGTTTTGTCTTCAAATAAAAAATGATCTTAATAATGATATCTTTTTAAAATATTTACTTTAAAATTTTATGTATGTGAGTGTTTGCCATATATGTGTGTGTACCATGTGCATTCCTGGTCCCATAGGAGGCCAGAAGATGATGACAGATCCCTTGGAATTAGAATTTTATGTAGTTGTGTCCTGCCATGTAGAAGCTGGAATCTGAACCCAGGTCCTTTGCAAGAGCAGCAAGCTTTTAACCACTGAGTCATCTTTCTAGCCCCACAATGGCTTTTATGGAACACATGATCAGGTAGATGTACACACACGTGCAAACACACACACATAACACACTCACATACTCATACTCTCACACACATTCTCTCTCTCTGTGACACACACACAATCACACTCTCACACACTTCTTCTCTGTGTCACACACACACACACACACACACACACACACACACACTATACACACCAACCTTAGAAGTTGTACTGCTTAGGTTAGAGAGACTTACTCAGTTTGTAATAGGTTCAAGTTTCTTAGTCACTGAACCATTGCATCGTCAATTTTCATTATTTTTTATTTCACTTGGAGGTGGATTGGTTCCAAGCTCAGCAAGTCACACATTTAAAATAATTAAAAGTTTCATATTACAAGAGAAAAATATTCTTTCCTCCACCTTGGACTGTGTCCTTCTCTACACTCATTGATCAGCCTAATACTGAAAAATAGTAAGCCAAATAGCATTTCACAACTAACTTGCTTATCTTAAACATCCATGGTGCGCTTAGGTGTATATCCAAGCTCTTTTCCTGGGGTCCAACTTTGAGGGGGGGCACTGCATTAACTTAAGAGCTTTGGAAATTAAGCTTACACATAATGTTTGCATATTTGTAATCTCTTAAAAGGGTACCATGTTAGAAACATGCCCGAATACAAACAGGTAAATCGAGCAGTGTAGCAAGGTAAATGGCGAGATGAGCTCAGCACTAGAGGATGGACACACACTCAAGGACAGAGGTGACGCGCTGGTTTGAGTGAGGTCACAGGAGCCTGTGGATTCTGTCCTGCAGACTGTTTCTCCTGCATCCCTTCACCTCCATGTTCATATATTACACCTGCAGATGAGCTGTACTCATATACTTATTTCTTGAAATCTAGGTGACAGAGATTCCAGACGTCTATTCATAAAGAATGAAAGTGTAGACATTTTGTAGAGGTGGGAAACTTTGTGGCTGGAAATGCTTTACTCTTAACATGAAATGAGGACTATTGATGATGTCAGAAAATTTCTTTCTTCTACCCCCAACCCCACACTGCATTGCTTTTAGAGAGCCAAGAGAGTCTGGAGAGAATGTGTTCTGATGAACTGATGATACCCTAGAGAGACAGAGGCCTCTGAGCTAAGCGAAGTGCCAGGCTCACAGGGCTAGAGTCTCTCAGCTCTCTTCCTCTAGTCCTGACATTAATGAAGTGTATTCCAAATGATCAGCAATGACCATAAACTTGATACATGGGTTCAGAATATGCTTTGTTAAGTGGTGGCATTCCAGGTCTCCTAAGGATTCACTTTGAACAAAGCAATCAAGTCACACAGCAAAGGTCTTAACTAGGGTAAACTTGAGTAGAGTTGAATATATTTGCTTTTTAAAAATGCGTTCTTTCCGTGATTTCCCTTGTAACATATTCTATAACAATAATGTGTGGTCAAACATCCAAGCATTCACTCTGCTGCATGATAATCTGATGCTCTGGGTACAATAAAATGTTTTATCAATGACAATTAGGATTTTATTATAGTTTCTCTGAAAAATGGTTGCTGAGGAGACGGCTCAGTTGGTAAAATGCTTGCCTTGCAGCATTAGAACCCGTGTTTGTTCTCCAGAACTTCCAGCAAAAAGCTTGGTGTGCTGGTCCTTGCTTATCCTGGCACTGGAGGGTGGGAATAGGATCCCTGGGGCCAACAAGCCCAGCCTATTTAAGAAGCTCCACACCAAGGGGAGACTCTGTCTCAAAAAACAAGATGGGCAGTACTTGAGGAACAATACCTGAGGTTGAACTCTGGTCTCCATACACATGTACACACACATACCTGTGTATCCAAAACATGTGCACATACACATACATGAACATTCAAACACACACAAAATTGGATCTATAATAATCTTGAAAGTGAGATAACAGCTGCATCTATATTGATGGATTTTTTTTGTATTATGCATGCTGAGGTTTGGAATGATTAGAATATTAGAAGTAAAACCTTTTTTTTTGAAGGTATATTGCCCCCTTTCCTCACCTATATCTCTCCATGTTCTTCCATTGTACTTAGGAAAAAGACAACAGTAACTTGCTGGTACACTAATTACCACATGAAGATAAATCTTGGTGTTAAGGACTTTGTTTTGTTTGTAGCAAAACCAAAAGTTTTGGTTCTGGAAATGAATTTCCACATATTAATATGCATAGGAGGCCAGAGTTAATGCTGGCACATAGAAACAGTGATTGCATCACATTGTGCTGGGAGCCAGAGACATGAGAAACTTCAGACTTTCAGAGAGATAAGATGCTCCATAAACTGAGCAGTGTTGTCCAAGAGAATTTTGCTCATCAGTGGACATCTGCGAATCTAATGTAGCTGATCCACTGGCTACAGGATGCCTGAAGAGTAGCTAGTACTAACTGAATTTTCATTTTCACAAATTTGAGTTAAAATTCATGCATTACTGGATCTTTTTATTGATCCACAAAGCTCACAGGAGGGTCCAAACTTTTGACATTACTAGATGCATTTGTCATCTACAAATGAGGCAAGCAGATGTGATCCCTGGGTCACAGGTTGGACCTTCCTGTTAGAACATAGCAGTGAATCATAGTGCAGAGAAGAAGTTGTGATCAGCATGGCAAGGAGTATAGACTGTCTGGTTGCAAACAAAGATTAATAGGATGGTGGATGGTGTAAGGTCCAGTGGTGACATGGGAAAAATTAGAAACACAGCTGGAGCTTATGACTGGGGCTAAAGGGAAGGAGGTCAGGATGTGTGTGAAATAAATATTCATTTGTAAAGGGAAGGGGTGTGTTAGAAAAGTCTTATCAGGCAGTAGCAATTGATGGAGTACCCACCAAATAGAGAGAGTGGAAGATAAGCAGGGTGCTTGAAAGATATGAAAGAGGAGCAGGATTTGTTTGAAATGACAATCTTGGGATTGACCAGTGATAAGTTAAAGAATTTTCTAGTGGCAAGACTCAGGTTATATAGCTGGAATTTGGAGACTATGGCTTTGAGAAGGTGCTAAAATACAGCTCTAGAAATTTCTTTGAGTATGAAATCAGAGAAGGTGGATCCTTAGCAAATTCAGAAATTGGGCATCCCAAGCAGTCATTACAAAATCCTTGTGTAGCCGGGTGGTGGTGGCGCACGCCTTTAATCCAGCACTCGGGAGCAGAGCCAGGCGGATCTCTGTGAGTTCGAGGCCAGCCTGGGCTACCACGTGAGTCCCAGGAAAGGCGCAAAGCTACACAGAGAAACCCTGTCTCGAAAAAAAACAAAAAACAAAAAACAAAAATCTTTGTGTAAGCAAACAGGGAACCAGTGTGGAGAAGCTCAGATAATCAATGAACTGCAGGAAAGACTCAGAGAGGTAAATTATGTTTATGTTCAAGAGTAGAAATGCATTGAAGGCCCCAGAGGCACAAGAGTGACTGCAAGATCCAGAGACAGACCATGGTAAAAATGAAATCAACATATGGTCATGAGCAATAGGGTACTATATAGAACATTTATATTAATGACAAGCGATATGGCAAGATTTGGGAAAGGGAACAGGCCCATGAACCAGATGTTTATGAATGAATAGAAGAAGCTAGGAAGACCTTCAAAGGGATTGCAAAGAGAGGAAGGAGGTGATACAGTAAGAAGGCATGAACATAAAAAGACCATTTGTGTGCTTGTGCATTGGGTCGGTTATATTTGTGTAGTATATGACATATGTATTTGACATATGTACACATGGATACACACACCACACACACACCAGAGGAAGCTATTGGGTGTCCTCTCTATCACTCTCTGCTTTAATCCCTAGAGATAGGGTCTGTCATTGAAACCAGAGTTAGGGTGGTGGCCACCAAGTTCCAGAGATCTTGTCTCTACCCAATCCCCTTTCACAGTACTGGGTTACAGGTACACATGTAGCCAAGCCTATCTTCTTCATGTGGATGCTGGGGATTTGAACTTTGATCCTCATGCCTGTGTGGCAAATTCTCTTACCTAGTGAGCTACCTGTCTAGGTCTCCAGAGTGTGTTTTTTACAGAAGACAGAAATAATGTCAGCTCTACCTCTTTTCCCTTAACAACACTAGTGAGAGATTCAGTGTCCAGTGATGAAGGATATGAAGTGGGTTTTCAGTGATGGATGGATATGGAGTGGGTATTCAGTGACTAAATTAATGTTATCACAGAGCTCCTTCGCTGGGTTTTGTTGTACCCAGAGTCCCCCAAAGACCATCAAGAGACCAAATCCATTGCAAAAGCAAAGAGTCTTTGTATTTCGAGTTGCCTCAGGCCTCTCTGTCTGTCCATCTGATGCCGCAGCAGAGCAGGAGAGACCCCAAGTAGCAATGGGGCAGGGTTTTATAGGGAGAAAGCAGGGTGTGGTCTGGGGTCTACAGACTATATAGGAACATACTCAGGATTGGTTTATGTGAGTGGCAATCATGTTAGTAACTTTTATTTGGCTAGGGCTAATTGGTGGTTACAGCTATCCATTTTGGAGCAGGCCTGGACAAGTCCCAGGCTTTGTCCTTGATCTGCTATGGAGGGTGGCTGACTGACTGTGGGGGCTACCTCAGTGGCCCAGGCTTGCTGTGTCCTATCTCCCTGTCCCTGCTGGCAGGGGCATTGGTGATTAATTGTTTTTGTTCATGGCCCTCCCAGAAACTGCTTGCTCAAGTCTCAGGAAACTGAAATTGAGTCTGATCTCTGAGAGTAGACTGAGTGGCCTGTTATGGCGTCTGCTTGGTTCTTTCACATTTGAGCTCCAGAAACCTCTAAACTATATACAATGAAAACGGCCACGGGAGAGAGTCGAGTGACAGAAAAAGACCAGACAGGGACACAAACAAGGTTTTTATATGCTGACAAGTTCACTTACACGATGCAAGGTCATTTTTTGATGACTTCAAGAATGGCTTAAGTAGGGCACCAATGTTGGCCCTTTCGACCCTCTTACCAGTTAGATGGGGTTAAGTATCCCCCAGTGTGGAATGATTGGACCTGGGAATTTTTCCTCATTTAGAAAATGGCTATTCAAAGAGGTTTGTGGTCTGCTTTTTGGACCATCTTTAGAAGCAGGATAAATTCTCAGCAGCTTGGGAGAATCATATGCCAGTGCCTACCTAAAAGAGAAGGATAAATTATCCTGTCTTACAAGTGCTTTTACATTCCAGTGCTTCTGTGAATCTAAGCTAAATTAGCTTAGATTCTCATGCATTATAAACATGGCAGGATGTCATTACAACATTTTGTGAGAATTCAAAGTAACATATTTTATAAACCTTAAATCAGAGAATGTGGTCCAGCCATAGATGTTTTCTAATATCTAAATTAAATAATATAGAATTGTGTTTGATTAATCATCAACTGTACTGCCTTCATAGAGTAGGATGGAATAAATTTAAAATGAGGTTGGCTTGGAAAAATCTAAGATATATGATCACTGTACTTGTAAGTGGGGATAATTTGTCAGGTGGGTATTTCAGTAACTGTGCCTTTTTGATATATTAAACATATTCTGATCTAGGGCAGAGAAAGGCCCAGTGAATTTCCTGTGGAGTTATCCAAATCCAAGAAATGAAAGATATAACTCTAACTGGATAATTTAGACTTGTCATCTCTACTTTCAAATTCTTTGGTTTTACAGCAGTTTTCTTTTTTCACTCAACTGCTTAGGAACACATTATCTTACTTAAAATGAGAAACCTATTGGGAATAAGTTGCCTCTATTTCCAGCACTGTAACTCAAGCAGAGTCCTTCATTATCTTAGCAAGATTGGACACAGCTAATCCTACTCCTGTGAGAGCTGTGTGACGCTGCACATTAGAAAGCTATATGAGCATCGTCTAGCTAGGCATCAGCATGCTTTTAGGGTTTCATCAGTAGTATGCCGGCTCAAAGTAGAAAGAATAATATCACCAATTCAAGTTGCCAATCTTTACTTATTCTTTCTGAAATTCCTGTGTACACTTCAGGAACTTCTGGCCTCCTTCATGACAATTTATTTTTGTAAGAAAAGAATCTCACAATTCAGTTCAGGCTTGTTGTACAGCTGTTAAAACAAAATCAACCAACAAATCTTAAAAAATCTTGATATTTATTGGAAAGTCCATGAGGTGAAGAATTATAGGTCAAAAGGTCAGGTGAAAACTCTTAACTGGTGATATAGTGAGTACCACCTACTAAATATGGCCAAGATCTTTCCATGTCACAGAAGCTTTTTGATAGTGTTTT
Organism: Peromyscus leucopus; assembly: GCF_004664715.2. NCBI lineage: Eukaryota > Metazoa > Chordata > Mammalia > Rodentia > Cricetidae > Peromyscus > Peromyscus leucopus. Next base: position 2,144 of record NW_023505122.1, on the reverse strand, counting down.
CTAAAGTTGGTAGACATGAAGAATGGCAGTTAAGAGCTATGGCTCAGGGTTCCTGACCATGAAGACATTATGAAACTCTCAGAATTCATACAAATACCCCATGTTAATGACACTTTAATCTATTTTTTCTCAGAAATACTGTTAAATTCTCCACGAAGGTATTTATTGTATGTATGAGTTTTGATGCATGTAAGAAGGAGAAATCTCAGTCTAGAGAGTGAGAGAACAAAGGCCATAAAACAGGGGTGGCATCTTTAAAGTTTGGAAAGAATGGGGCTGGAGAGATGTCTCAGTAGGTAAGAGTGCTTGCTATGCAACCATGAAGACTTGAGTTCAAATCCCTGGCACCCATATAAAAGCTCAGCATGGTCACACATGCCTGTACCCTCAACACTGAAGAGAGAGTGCTCATACATAGACGGATCCCCAAAGCATGCCAACAGCTAGCCTATGCCACATAGTGAGCTTTAACACCTCATCTCAAGAGAATAAAGCTTAGAGTGATAGAAGAATATACATGATGTCATGCTCTGACCTCTAAATGCATCACATGGAAGTGTGCAGACATCTATAAGAACAGACACAACACACATATACATGTTACACACATACACTCACTCCCAACCCCACAAGACTATAAAGCAGAGTCCTAGGTGACCTCAGTGGGGCCCTCCCAGAAGTCTACCAAGAACCCCTCAGGCACTTGGGACAGCTATCTTGCAGGGGCATGGTTGCTGGGACTCTTTCCACAGCTCTTGCCTCTACAGCTAGTAAGTGCTTTGGGTAGAGCCTTTGAAAAGCTTATGGAAAGTGGGCATTTAGTCTTCATCTTTCAAACCTTCACGTTAAACATGCCCTGTGTCAGCAGCATTAAAAAACCCATGAACCCCACTAATTGCTCTCCATTGCCAAATTTGGTTCATATTACTGGTCAAAAAGTTCATGGCCAACAGCAGCTAACTACAGTTTCCTATGGAATTCTACTTCCTTCTTTGAGTATATTAAGCCAACAAGGATTCTAGTTTTGTTTTTATCTCCACTGGACCAATATTCAAGGCTTTCTACTTCATATGTCCTTCTCCCTGGGTCAAGTTGGTTATGCTAATCTTTTCTACTTTTCAACTGAAAATTTCAACAAATTTAGCTCTTGTTGCCCATCTGACTTAGTCTAATACAAGAATTTCCATAAAGTCCTGAGAAACGCCACATTTTCTGTGTTAGATGTGGTGGGAAAGGGAGACTGGGTGTGAGAGGAGTTCACTCAATTTCAATGTTGTTGTATATTATTCATATTTTTACTCCCAATGCTTTGACTTTCGTGGCTAGAAAGCATAGTCTTTGCCTTGCCTTCCCACCAGAAGGAACTGAATCTTATTTAATATGTAATTTGAGAATCTAGTAATGGTTTCCAACTCAGAAAATATTTACTGAAGGGGTAACAGAGTTAGAATCCTCTTCCACCCTCCAAAAAAACTCACAGGTGACATTGTTTAGTAGCATGCTCTCTCCTGTCCTCTCTAAGGTTTGAGTTGTTAGATGACTTGGCAGGTACTTAGTCATAAGTATCATCTGTATAAACCCCAGAGGGAAAAAAAAAGCTGAGAGGCCTCCCTGGGGGTGGGGTCCAGAGGCAACCCATAACAGCTTTGGCACATCCTTCAGCCTTCTTCTTGTGTTCCATTTTTGCCTCAAAGGGACAAAATCACCATACGATCCAAGAATGAAGGCTTCAGATAGAATGGGTAGAGCCCTTTATACGATACTAGATCCCACTCTCTTCTCTAGGAGCACTTTTTTAAAAAAATGAAAGCTCCAGGAGAAACACTGACAGAAAATCCTAAAGTCCCTGTCTGAGGCACCGACTACTTACTCCAAACCTCCGGTTGGAATAAACCTCTCCAGGACTGCCCTTAGACCCTCACGCCTTCCTTCCCATCTGACCCTGATCAGATGCTGTCTTTGTTTCTATTGCTGGGATGAAACACCAAGGCCAAAAAGCAAGTTGGGGAGGAAAGGGTTTATTTGGCTTACACTTCCACATTGCTGTTCATTATGGAAGGAAGTCAGGACAGGAACTCAAACACGACAAGGACCAGGAGGCAGGAGCTGATGCAGAGGCCATGGGAGGGGGTGCTACTTACGCC